>NW_020955567.1:987046-1101491 GCF_003031625.1 Empidonax traillii | reverse complement strand
CTGCTGCTGCCGTCACTTCAGAGCTGGCCTGTATCTGCTTTCCTGAAGATCAGATTGGGTACAGTAGCTCTTCTTTTTTACCATAGATACATGGTGATGGATGATATCAACTGCCTAAAATAGCATACATAGAGGACACATCTCTAGGATAAGTGCATAAGATTTATGAGCCCACAGGTGCCTATAAATTGCCTTAGCATCCTCAACAATTACCTTTACTGAGATGGAAATGATAGGGAGCAAATAGAAGGTAAGAATTTTGGTAGAAATAACCTTAAATATAATATTCATGTTCATGAAAATGTATAGATAACTCTAAAATCCACATGTATAACATTCATATGTGTATTTATGCTAGGAGCCTAGATATTAGTTGAATCTGTTGGGGAAACTGCTGAGTCTTGCAAGCAGACAATTTACTACTTCCCTTTCTATGCTACATTGCTCCATAAGTTACTACTTCTAAGTTGTTTCATCCCCTCCGCTTCCGCTTCTTTTGCCAAGAAAATATAAAACCAAAGGAAGAGTATTTAATTGCACTACCTGCTTCACCAAATTATGTCTTTGTCTAATTCACTCAGAAAGTAAATTTGATCAGTTTCAAAAGATTTCTGCTCTCCTACTAGTATCATCATACTTTGGGATATTGCGCTGTATGAGAGTTTGTGCAAAATTATTGCTTTTCCTGTGGTGAATAGCATCCATCATGACAACCACCTGGAAACAAAGTGCAGGTGCCTGTCAAAAACTGGAAAGGCAGAAATTCAATTCCTTACTAGACTGGCAAGCTTATTTTCCAACAAGTGAACAGGTTGTCACTCACTTTTTAAAGATGTAACAGATTTTTAAAACACTGGTCTTAATCTTAACAACCTCCTAGGAGAAGCTTTTTATCTCAGGCTATAAAGTTGAAGTAGTTCTGGTTCTTCAAGCAGAGTGTTTCAACTTTCAGGTTGCACTAAAAGTAACCTACTTAAACTTTGAGCAGATTAAAATAACCGTACAAATTAGACCACACTATGAATAAGAACATGAAGCTGATTCACTTCTTGCTGCCCTGGGCAGGATGGAGAGAAAACACATTTTTCAAATGTTTGAGTGACCCTGTGCTTGGAATTATGGACAGTGATATGCAAAGATTCAAAGTGTATTTATAAACAAACACTTGCAGTCCTTTTATCAACAGAGATGCCACTGCCAGCACCGGACAGACCAGCTCTTCTGCCCTATGGTCTCTCTCCTGTCCATCCATTCCAAGTCACAAAAGGTAAAGGAATTTTTCCTTTACCTGTGTACTCAAAGCTGTCCTGTGTGGAACCTGGGCTCCCTGAGCATGATGTGACATCTCATCGTTATGCCTAATATACAATTCCAAATAGGACACCAAAAACAGGCAAAAGAAGGAAGTCTGGTCTTTGAGTTTCACAGCCTTGAGGTAAAGAAGAATGACTTACATGATCATTTCAGAGGTAAGTCAATGTAAATGGAAGTTCTGTTTCATAGGAACACAAAGGGACAAATGGAGAGACAGCAAATCACTAGAAATCCTTTCCATTCCCTTCAGATATTCAAACAGAAACAGTAAGTACCTGTTCCCAAACACTTACAAACAATTCTCAGCTTCCAGATGGCTTCTGGGTGAGTAGCTCTTCTGGGTGACCAGGTTTTAACACCATCTAAGTTCCTCCTAACACTTCCTCTGCATGGGGAACATCAGCAGCTTTTCACTGTTTGGGGGAAAGGAGTAGTTTTCTGAATAGGAGGTAGGATAGAAATTATGAGGGAGAAGCTCCATGAGGCTGTTATTGGAGAGAACTCCGTACTGGAGAGAGGAAAAACATAAAACCAGCTGCTTTACAAAGCGGACTGAAGTGGCAAAATAAAATCCTTTCAGAAATGTATCTTACATCAGCAGCATAGTCACAGAGATACTTCTAACCTCATGCTTTTCCTTTGATGTACAGCAGTTGGAGTCTGTAGAAGAGCATCTTATCTGAGTCCTGCAGGTAGGGTGTAGTCCTAGGTCTCACGCATTTTGTGACATCTGGAGAACTTCTCTTCATTTTGAATTCCTTCTTCTTTTCCTTTTAATTCCTCCACCCCCAAAAAGTCCATTTCATTCTTCTGTTTTTATATCCAATACATAAACCACAAATCATCCTCCAAAGACCCATAATTACTGTTATTGATGCAGTACTATATGTATCTCTCTCCCTCCCTTTTAATAGGTACGAACATCTATGGTGACTACTTCCAAGACACTGCGTGCCTTGCTGACCTTTCCTTTGAGAGATCTGAGGGGACATAAAGGCTGTTGATATGCTGGTGGCTACTAGGTCTTTTGGACAACAAAACACATACTCAGACATGGTTACAGTTTCATTTTAATTGTTCGCAAAATCACTTGCTGAAAGCAGGTATAGCTTGAGCCAACAGCAGCTAGAGTTAATATATTCCAGAACTGCAGTGGCTTAGCAACTCCAGATGTTTGAGGAACTTTGTGAGGTTCATTCCCTGTCAGCTGTGGCAGCATTGCACTGCTGAGGATGCAAGCGTGGCTTAAATTCTGTGTCATCCAATGATAACACAAGCCTGATCCCACAAGTACAGATAATTTCAAATAATCATTATTTCTATGTTTCCATGGTTACTGGAAAATGTTCTATTTTTGCTTCATGAAACTATAAAAAACCAGAACATCTTCCAAAATCTTTGCAAGGTTAAAATTAAGTTGTAAGTAGACAAAACAGCTGTTTATGCTTTTGCTGTGCCATCTCTCTACTCTCTTTGGTCCATGCATTCAACAGCTGACCTGCATAGGCAGTGCAGAGTCCACCCCACGCCATGCCTTTAAGGCACTTTGTGTGCAAAAAATACCAGGTGGTAAGGACACAAGTGGTCACTGGAAAAAAGTACTTTACTCTCATATTACTCATACGCTATCAGCAGCAAATAGTCAGGCAGCCCCAGTCCAGAGTTTTGCAGAGGTTTTTCCAGAGCTATCTCCATAGCTGCCCAAACATGAGGCCAGTGCCACGCACCAAGGGAGCGCAGTGTTTCTCCCACCACCTAACTTTCACCATTTCCTCTGTGTGCATAGATTGATCTTTGTTAAAAACACCCCACCCTGGCTGAGATGGAGCACAGTGCTTGTCATTTGCTGCTGCTCACATGCACTCTGACTAGGCTAATGTTGTCACTCATCTTGTCCCTAAAACCAATATTTATCACTCTGATGCTGGCAGGGTCCTTTCACATCTCAGATGAACTATATATCAGGACTCTAGGTGCAGAATCCCACTGCAGATAGATTGTTGTTTTACAGCTATCTCTGTTCCATCATTCAAGTAAAAATGAATGCACTCACAGTGTACATGGCAGGAATATGTAAGATGAATATATCTCACTGCTTGTCTTTTGAACTTCCAGCATTGCTTCTCAGTGACATTTGATAGTGCTGAAGGAAAACCTGGTATAAATTCTGCAGTTTCTATCACATAAACATTGGCAGCCCTTGCATTTACTATGAAAAGGAATTTAACTACTTGTTTTTTTGCAAAATATCATTTGCAAAGGAAGAATAGGAAGTCACCATTTGAGGGAATAAAAGAACAACTTTATAACTTCTTTGCATGTTACTTGCTGTGATTGGAAGCACTGTTGAAGTCTGTTTTCCAGACTCACACTATCTGAAACCAGACTAGTTTCTTCCTGAGGAAACTCCAAAAAGCTATTGAGGAAAAAGTGTGGTATTTCCACATTTGACAGTAGTTACCCTGCATGCAGTTTCATGGTATGAGACAATGAGTCACCACAGAAGATTGGGTAGAGAAATCTCTAGGAAAGGCCTTGTAGACCACCTGGTTCACTTCTTCAAATAGTTGGTGGGTATTTTTGTGATGTAAAGTTGGAGCCTTTGAAACACCAAGAGGGACATTTGAGCTATCTGTATTTATTCCTTCATGTATGTTTTGAAAGGCAATAAAATACATCCAAAACGCAGACAGCTTTGAATCCTAGTCAGACCAGTATTACACTGTCTTTGTAACATTCAATTTTAATGAAACAGAATTAAATGTTCAGGTGACCTAAAATAGCCATATAGCTCGCACAGATTGTGCCAAAACTTTACTATGAACAATATTAAGGGGATGTGAGACTGATAGAATTTTGCCCTGATGATTGAATACTTTTGCAGATGAGTTCAGTGGTGTCTCAAGTTTTAGTAAACTAAATTGTATATTCTTGTTGATGGAAGAGCCTGGATATGGTTTCCTCACAGCATGAAAGATTTACCAGCACTTTTTTTAACAGCATTTTCAATCAGAGTTGTTAACTCAGAAGAAATTCAGAAGAAAAAAAATGCCTAAAACAATCTAAAAGGGAGGAAACTAAAACTCATAGCCTCTTAGATAACTGTAGTGTAAGAAAATCATATTCTGTATTCTGACAATTTGTAGAAAACTGAGGATGTTACCTCACATGATATTCTCTTTTTGGTAGAAGGAAGGACTTTGAACTGTGAGAAGATTCACGATCTGATTTTGAAAGAAATCACTGTTTCCCTCCTAGAATGATCTGCAGTTGGGACTGGTGTGAGTGGTCTGGTTTCCAGCCCCTGCACAATGTGGGCATTTAGAGAAAAAGTTTAAAGTTCTCAGTCCTTGCTGCAGATATGACCTGAGAGCATGGCTTTGTATGCAGAGCAGAAGTAGGTCCTCTGGTGCAAAAGGACTTACTGAATTCTATGTACAGCTTTGATCCCACTTTCTCTGGCTAGTTTTGCACCACTTCTAAATAAACATCTCTGAATTGTGCCTGCTCTCCAACCAGTGATTAACTTTCCATACAGATGTGCAAACTCAAGAGAATGGTGACCATAAGCAATGTCAGTGAATTCACCCTGGAAGCAAAGGTGCACTTGCTTTCCCTGGTTCCCTGTGACTAATGTGAGCCCCATTGCAGAGGAGTGCTGCCCTCTACATGAGCTCCAAAAACATTATTCTCCTGAAACAATGCAGCAGAATTAATTCCACCATAGAAAGTTCCTGAACAGCTGCATGGTTTAGAGAGTGCTCCCAAGAGTTAACTCCCAGGAGGCACCCGGGATTACCATATGCTTGGTTTTCCACAGAACCTGGGAACTTCAACCACATCAGGAAAACTAAGTCAATTCCAGATAATTTATTGAGTTGTTGCCTGCAGACCTGGGGTAAGTGCAAAGATAGGAGTGACTTGAGGGTTAATCTTTCTATGAAGGACACCGAGGATTTCTTGTAGGGTCACTGAAGCTGCACAGCAGTGCTTGAAGAGTTTCAAAACTGAAGAGCTGGAGAGTTTGAAGAGTTTCAAACTGCAGTGACCATACTGAATTTCTTGTGCAGTGTTAGGGCTTACTAGGGTTAAAAAGAAATGTCAGCAGGTACCTGGATCCAAGTATATACACTTCTTACAGAGGCATCAGATGTGATTCAAATAGGGCATGTAGTAGGATCAAATACCAGACAGTAACATGCTACCAAGAGCATATTAGCAGCTGAGTGTCAGAAGGCAGCAATTTGTTCAAATAGCAGTGAGAAGCAGAGAGAGTTTGGGGTAGGAAGGGTCAGATCTGCAGCTTCTTTAATGGTTTAAAATGGCTTTCTTTGACTTGTTAGAGCACTTCTACAGAGCTGTAAGATGTAATCAATGCTGGAAATGGAGGAAAAAGGCTGAGTTACAATAGTAAAAATCCTTTATAAAGGCATACTGCATTGGCAAGTTTTGGTGCACGTGTGTGCTCAGCTCTTTTAAGAACAAAAATATATAAGTGGCAGAATACAGATTCAAGTGTGTCTTTAAGCAACACAGATTTCCACTTTAGCTGAAAAGATCCTGAACTGAGGTGCTTTACAGGTACTTGTTCTTCTAATGACAAAAATAGTTTTTCCAACACTCAGCCTTACTCTCTCTTTTCTGTCAGGACTATAACATCTGGTAGCCAACAGGAAGCATCAGCATGATGCAGTACATCAGGGCTAAGATTCTAATGCATGTGTAAGGGAAAAATGACCTTTAGGTGAGGTAAAGCCTCCAAGCTGGAGAAGAAATGAAACCTGACCACTGCAGTTTGTAGCTCAAAAGCACAGATTTCACTAATCTCGGGCAGCGATCACCTATGGCCTGTAAAGAAAATTTAGAGATTCCCAACAGCGCCTGTGTTATGCCCCAGTCTGCTTGGCAGGTTTTAGGGAAAGCTGTTTCACTCATTCTGGGCAGTGTGTGGGAAACACAATGAAATTCTCAGAAGGTTCAATAACAAACTTTACTTGCAAATTTTAGAGCATTAAGGTAGAATAAGGTACTTGGTACATTTTAAAACAACATCCAGATAAAGCAAGGCGTTTTACAAATTTTAACTCAACAATGGTAAACTTGGTCACCTTTAATTTATCCAGACACATCAAGGCATTTACTAAGGCATTGAGTGGAATTTTTTTTTCTGGTTTACAATATGTTTTGAGTACAAGAAGTTAAAAAAGAAAGAGAGAAAGAAAGAGAAAGAGAGGATAAGAGAAGAAAGATATCACCACCCATAAATCCAGTGACAGGACTTGATTGTTGCAAATTCAGTGTCTGTTGATTGAAGTGATGGTCACAGTCTTGATCTATTGGGGGTGGCAGAAGCCCAGGAAACACAAATTTCAGGTTTACATGGGAATGCCCATGTACCTCCCCTTTGGGGGAGTTGCGACACTATGGGTCACATGCAGTCCTCTGGTGGAAGACCCCAGAAGTGAGTCTGGGGGCACTTTGAGGGTCTTTGTTGTTTTATGACACCTTTGAAGACCTGTCTGCCTCTCACATACCCGTAGTTTAGCCATTTATGCCCCATCAGAAGGGACAAATGCCTTCAGCCCTACATGTAAATGCCCTGATACTTTCCCTATGGGGGGGGGGGAGGGGTAGTTTTTACACCTGAGCCAGTTGTGTCAGGGAGCACATTAGCATAATAAAAAGCATTATCCCATCTGGATATGGTCCTGGGAAACAGGCTTTAGGTGGCCCTGCTTGAGCAAGAGAGTCGGACTAGAAGACCTCCAGGGTCCTCTTCCAACCTCAACCATTCTGTAATTCTGCAATTCAGTGAAATTATCACACTTTTACAGACATTTTAAATGTTTGTCTCACATTTTTCTTGTCTCTCGGTAAAGATATGAAGTAATTCTAGTAATGCCTTTACTATAGTTGCGAATAAAACAAAGCCTTCATACCCAGTGGATACTTACTGATGTGTAAGTCAAGAACACTGAGGGTAAGCATTTTAGATGACCAAAGAATGCTCAGTGATGTGCTTGTGGCCAAAAGTTTCATACCTGCTGCTAGAAAGGTTGTGATAGATTTCTGTGCAATAAATGTACACTTCACACATACCACCACCAGCTCTTGGGGAACTATTCACACTCTCAAATATTGCTTTCTGTGCAACACAACTAATCACTGAGAAGCCCAGGTTGCCTACCATATGATGTAGTTAAAAGAGGTAGAAACAGAGGACATGGACACTGGCAAAGGAAGACTTCCTCCCCACTGGAAAAAGCCTGACCCCACCTCCCCTAGTCCAACGCAAAGATGCTGCTCAGTCAATGACTCATTCCAGTGTTTTACCCCGTATGTAGAAAGTCTTACCTTTGGAGATGTAGGCAACTAGATGTATGGTGCAAGTCATACTGTTGTTGTAGTCCAGTTCAGGATTACCCTTCTCTAGCCACCTCAGGAAACCTCTTCCCCATGAACTTCAGCTTCATGGCAAAGTCTACCAGGGTACTCAGGAGGTTCAGAACCACTTGGGCATCTCTGCTGCAGCTAGCCAAATGCACCTCGATCTCAGGCAGCACCAGGTTAGTTGCTCTCATGGTCAGCTTGTGGAAAGAGTGGAAGCTGGGTGCTGCTGGGATCCTAAGGTTGGATTGCAAGGTTGTCTTCTGCAACCCCAGTCCATGACTCCAGGGACTGTGAGGTAACAGTATGGGAGACAGTGCAGGGTGTCACATAGGGAGAACGTTCAGATCTCCAAGACATGTCAGAAGGGATAGAAGACAATTATCTGATTATTAGCAGCATCTAAGAACTGACTAGCACTCAAATACACATTTAGGATTGGTATCAGCAACACAGCAGATAAACCACAATGCAAGACACTTAGCAAATGTTAAGAAACACATGGAAATTTCTATGCATCCTTCCATGAATAATTCCCTGAACTTCTAAGTATGTACACACACACACTCACGCGGGCAAAAGCACACACACACACATGCACGGTTAGGTGCACCACCCTCCTCCGGGCTGCTGGTTAACCAACACATCCACCTTTGGGAAATGTGGGTAATCTACATGCACACTACCCACTAATCCACCTACAGGTGAGAGAACACCCCACAAACCCCACCACACCCCACAGTGCCCATTGACATCACGTGAAGGGTGCACACAGCTGGCTCACACCGTCTGGCGCAACCGGACTGCTGCTGGCAGTGCTGGTGTCGCTCACCAATGTAGGATGATTGGCATGATTTTATTGCAGTGTAGGAGGCTTTGGTGAACATGGCTGAAGGCAAGGGACTGAGATGAAGCTCAGGTCATTTTGTCTCCTGAGCTCCTCTTTGCCATATCAGTGATTCCACTTAGCTGGAGCTGCTGCAGCTCAGTCATAAAATTAAGAAGAAAGAGATGTTGCTTCCAGAAAACTCACCCTCAAAAACTGTAAGAATGACTTAAGATAGACCTCAAATGCTGTTGGACACCTGCACAGAATAAGTGTGTCATATTCTGATTCATATAGATGTGGGAAATAAAGAAACAGGGTGCAGCATAGGAGATCAGAAAGACATCTTCAGTCAGGGGAGCAGGGGGGAAAGCTACAGCAAGAACTGCAGTGAGGATCATGTCTGCAGCTTATGCCAGCTGACATTTGTGAGAGGTTGATGAGTTGTGAGCCCAGAGTGAAAGCACTGACACATGCCCTGCAGAACCCAATTCCAGAGACACTGTTCTCAGCTGCAGGTTGAGGATGAGGGCACTTGCTGAGAAATGCTGAAAATGAACTGATCAAGATGGCCAATAGTTTAGGAAATAAATCACAGTAGAGTATTAAACTTTCAGTCTTTCCTTCATTGTAATCAGTCACCTGTTCCAAGGCTGTCAGAACCTCTGTACCCCATCCTTGCTTACAGAGTTTTCAGGTGTTCTTTTTTTAAGGAAAAAAAGAATTGAAATAACATGCTGAATGGAAACTGTCACTCAGTCTCAATTCTCAGGTATTGCATCTTGTTCTCTGAACCTCTGCTTGCCTTGCCTTGTTAAAAAATAAACTCTTTGGGAAAAGAACTGTTCAGACCCTTGGGCTGTAGTGAGAAGGAACAGTTTCTCAACTGGGCACACAGTTACCCATAACAAAAATATCCTTTTTCTGATTTACACTTGTCAGTTTTCAAAAGTTATCATCTTGTGCACAAGTTGTGTGGTTATGGGTGAAAAAAAATAGCTATATCTATTTGAATGAGTGATGGTACCTTGTCAAGTAAAAAAATTATAATTAGTGATAATATATGAATTGAATAGTTTTCCATGGTTTGGTGTTCAGACGTTGATTCATGATTTACAAAAATAGCTTATAGCTATGATCTCCATGCTGCTGTTACACCAAACCAATATTTCATCTCAATCTGTACATCCCCTGGGAATTTAAGAGCCATCTGAGCATGCAATCATCCAGAAAAGGAGAAAACATTGCTTTTATGTCATTGTTTATTTTCCTTCTTTAACTCCAATTCCTACCTTGATGTCAGACCAGCTAAAAATGAGTTGTGCAAATGTTATTTCTTTGCACTTTGTGATGTCTCTGACAAAATGGTCTTTAAATTCTGTTTCCAGAATAACAGCACGGTTTATGGTTAACAAAAGTAAGTTTCAAAAAGTACAGTACTGTCTTTGCCTATGTTGATGCATAGTGTCATTGATTTTGAACTTTCAACTGATATCAGACAAAGTAGAGCTTTTTGTCTGAATCAGCTACACTTCAGCAGTTAAAATTTGAAGGAAAATTAATTCATACCTCACTATATTTAATTTTGCAAACCTAAACGTGACTCCCATAACTTTCTCTCAGTCATTTAGGAAGCTTTATGCAGTCTCACTGTGTTTCATAGTTTTGCGTAGGCATTAGGTAAAACTGTGGCATTGTTTGCTCCTGGTTTCATTCTCTGTGAGTCACAGGAACATTGCCTTAGGTTTGAGCCTCCAGGTCTCAGTTCAAAATTTTGGACCCAAAAACTCAAGGGGACATGAAGGGCCAAGCCCTTGATTTTACAGAGTTGCCCTGTGATAAAACACAGTGTAGGGTTGTGCTGCCAAGGCCTCAGAGTAACCATAGGAGAGCTATTCTCACTCTGGATCTCCACATATGCTGGCTTCTGCAGAGATCTCAAAGTCTGAAGGAACTGGGTGTGGCAAAACAGAGAGAAGGCCCAGACTGAGGTTCTGAGCTCATCATAGACCTTGGACTGGTCAGCATTTTAAGAGGATGAACATGAAAATGTTCCATAGGTCTCATTTGTATTCTGCTGTTTTCCACCAGTATAAGAAGGGTCTGCATTTGCACACAAATTCCCCTTGGGAGTTGAGCTGCTTCTGTAGCTCTCCTGAGGGTGACATGTGGAAAACAGAGTAGCTGCATTTGAATTTTAGATTTCTTGTATTACATGGGAATTAGGCTATACTGATAGTGCTTTAGATGCCCTTAATGCTGGCACTAGCTTTTTCGAAGCACACTTCACAACCACCTCATATGCAGTGACACAGATTTGCCATATGATGTGACATATGAAGAAACTGTCATACAGGACTTTTCTAACATTCAGCCCCTGTTAATATAGAGGGCAAATGAATTCAGATTTTGTTTGTTTGTTTGTTTTGTTTTGGTTTTGTTTTTTGACAATCAGCATCTTTCTGTGGAAAAAAATAATATACAATTAGTACTGTGAGTGGGATGACCAACCAGACCTAAATGGATAATTCTTATTTGATATTCCCATCTAATGCATGGTTGACTTGACAATCACAAGGTCTGACTATCTTTTAATACTGTTTTTTCAATGTGATTATGATATATTGTGCATACAAGTCAAAATTAAGTGCTTTCACCAATAATGTTTTTAATTGAGTTGAATGCATTATAAAATGTGTCTTTTTTCATCTCTCTTCTAATTTTGAAGATACTTGTTATATGAATATTAATATTGTCCCTGATTATGAGCTTAAAAACTACCAGTTACTTTAATGTGTACCATGACATCTACAGAGCAGAAAAAACGCACCTTTTCTACTGCCAGTTGGTTCTCCACCAACTTGTTTTGCAACAGATATAAAGGGCTGTGCCATACAGCCATGCAGGGAAACTAATTTCATCAGCGGGCATGGAAGTGCAGTTGCCAGGATTTTGTAAGCCAAAATCTCATGGAACCTTTCTTTGGGAGGATCAGCACAAGTCAGAACATCTCCTTTATTCCTTGGCTGATCTCAACATTTAGTGAGAACATGCAAAAGTAAGAAGCATCCTAAGAATTTATAACTTTACTTGGCAAGTGAGCAGGTATAAGAAATACAGCCAAGCCAGCAAGACTTTAAAGTTCTACTGTGATAGATCTTACCAAGAGAAAGTACTGCAAGGCTGTCAATATCTGCTTGTAAACAGTAGAGCTTGAAACAGGGAAAACATGTTTTTTCCCCTGTCAGAATGCCACAAAGACTTGGCTGAAGCCCTTGCCTGGCCTATCCATCTGGCTGATGTGAGAAATGAGATATCGATTTTTCTGATACCATACAATCAGAAACTTAGAGAAGCCACAAAGCTAGCAAACAACACAGTTTATTACACTCTAAATGAAATGTTCGGAAACTTTTGTAACACACATCTTTCTATTTACCAAATACAACTGAATTCACATTATTAACCAAAGAAATGTAGAACACACACTGCTAGATTTGCTTCTGGTGAGAATTGACATGGGTAGGAGCCGGCTTATGTGCTGCAGCTTCCCATGTTACAGGTTATTTGTTCCCTGAAATAAAATAATTCCTTTGTTAAAACTAAGCTGTAAGTCTGCAATTTTTCAGAATCACTCAATTAAATTAGAAACACAGTTGCTGCTCATTTCAAGGAAATGAGTGCATTCAAATCCCTTCTGTATCCTTGAAATTATCAATCTAAGCATCAATCTAAGAATGATCACTTATGTAGAAAATAGTGCGCAAGAGAAAATCAGAGTGGAAAATATAATTTATTATATATTGTACTACATTACATTACACTACATTGCACTATATTATCTTATGAAATCACAAGGTAAAGTCAAGACTACCTGTAAGTACTTTCAAGAAATTAAGATCTCAATATACAATACCATAAGATAATTCATTCTTTCTACTCAAAGTCACTAACCTACAAGAGTCAAAAGAGAGTAGTCTGAAGATCCAGAAACATTAGCAGGAACAAGAGCAACGTGCTGCTGGCTAAAGTATTTGGCACCAGTAGCAAGTTTGCATTATTTTATCTCTGCTAGAGAGACATGGTGGCTCTAAACTTTCTTAATAAGCCAAAAAGTCCCAGAGGGTTGTAGTTTCCCATAGGAAAAATATCTTTTGATGACAGACCATATCTTTTAATGATAGAACCAGCACTCACGTCCTAAGCATCTGTTCTGCTGACTGCCATTACTTTAAATAGCCACAGCATTAGCCTGTCTGCATTTAAATAAGCAAGGGGACAAATAGGCCTTTTTGCAGTCTCCAAAATTGTTACCAGTGAGATGGACAAAACACCAGTGGGACGACCACAGTGAAAAGGCATGATCCCAGGAGGAGCTGCCTGCCCCAGGCCCCCACAGGCTGCAGTCAGTGAGCCGCTCTTTTTGGAGCACAGTGGAGAATAAGATGCTGTTCCTGATGAGTGGCTTTCTGGGAGTTGTTTCAGACCAAACCAGTTCAAAAGTGGGAACAATACTCAATATTCACCCAGAAAACCCCAAACATAAATGCAGATTGATCCTGACCCTGCAATCAAATGAGAGAAGATAAAACAAGCAAAACTCAAGCCCAATAATTCACATGAATAACCCTCACAGTGAAAGCACAAGAAACAAGCTTCATCATCTATGCATGTATCTAACGTGAAAAAAACGTGAGAGATGGAATCCAATCCTGACACATCCTGAGAATGTGTGCAACCCCCTTCTCTGTGCCCCAGAGGTTTTTGGTCAGGGCTGTGTACTCCATCCTGAGGTCTATGCTGCCTAACCGGGGTCTGTGGGTACATCCTGGGCACACCATGCACATACCCTATAACGGAGTTAGAAAATGTACTGTCTCTTCAAACCCTGTTTGCAGGTCCCCTGCAGGTCCAGATTGTGTCTGTGCTCCATGAGGGCAGGTGAAGATTTCCAGTGCCCATACCAGTGTGGGAGTGTCCACCAACTCATCAATGGTTTGCAGACAGGCATTAGGGCTGGTATTTCTTCTTAGCTGGATTGTACAGTTGGGTTTTCTTTCTTTGTAGGTAGGTCCTGCCAAAACCAAGAAAGAGCAAGGGTTTTCCCAGGAAGAGGAAATAGATATGCTCCAATTTTTTTACCTGAAATACTGTCTCCAAAACACTCACTGCCTTGATGAATAACCCTTACTCTGTTTTCTTGTTTAGAAGAGTGCAGCTCTAGGTACAACCTGTTCTGTCTTGGAAAGCTTCACAGGACCTGACACTTGCTTCCTCCTACTGAAGCATTTCCATTTTTATTTAAAAACTCTGTATATCAATGAGAGGTTCATAAAAATGTCTTCTCTGACTCATTTTCAGTGACATTTTTTGTCAATACAGAGTTCACTACAGCAGACTTCTGATTAGACATTATGGCCGCAATAACCATGTGAGACTTTCTTTCTGAGCCAGAAGTCATCTAGTGTAGTCTTGGATAGGGGAGGGTAGGAACTGTGGGGCTACATGACAAAAGCTGCTCACACATCCTCAAAGAACACCATAGCTTGGGGAACCCCAGCAACTCCCTGATCAGCACCTCCTGGGATGTCACAGGGGCCACTGGCCCATGAAAGTCTCATCTCTGCAGACCCAAAGTCACGATGGCTGAGTGCCAAGGGCTAACACAGGGCACAGTGGGGGTGTTTTGTCAGTGCTTGTCCCTGATCAGTACCAAGCTAGATCAACTGGTAAGTGAGGCACCTGGCCTGGGGGGCCAAGGAGGAATGTCTCTGGGAGTGAGGCACACGGATTCATGATCTGGAGGTAGAGAGCTGTGGCAGGTTCCTCACTCTGAGACTGTCCGATTCAGCACTGCTTAACAAAAGTGGCTTACTTCAGCCCTTGCTTTTGAGAGATGGGCAAAGGCATCTTCCAAGTATATAGATCAGGTCAGATGTAACTGATAAGATGCTTGTTTTGGCTCCCATCAAGGCTTCAGCAGGAGCTAGGTGCTGAGCCGTCCAGCACATCTAGTCTGACACGTTAAACCCAGACTCTTTGGAAGGTATGCATGTGGTTGAATGTACTTCCAAATAGAATATTAAAAAATATATCAGGATGGCATAGTTTCAAATGAACATTTCCAACAATGTAAAGAAAGCCAGGTGTTTCCCATGACTTACTGTCCAACAAAGACATGCCAGGAGGATTTCTCTCTGTTTTTCAGTCTGGTGTTGCTCACTTCTATTGATTTTTGATGCTATTTTTCCCCCTCTAGCTTTCAGATTCAGGCCTAGAAATGTATTTGTTCTACTAGGTTTGGGATCATAAATAATTGAAATGCTCCAAGATATGGATGTTTTGATTGACTTATTTCTACAATGAGGAGAGTAAAGTGGTTGTGACCTTCTGGCTCTATCTTTGACAATAGCATATAATTGGGAGGTAAGTAGACTCATGCCACTACATGGAAATTGAGCCACTCTAATGCAATGTATAGTCTCTACCAAAAGCCCTGTTGGCTTTTCCAAATGTTCCTCAGTGACTTGTTTGGTTAGGTTTGGTTTTAGTGGTCAGAGAACATGAAAGCAGTGCAAGACTAATGAGTAAAAACACTGTTTTTACAGTTTTTTACATTACACAATGCCAGGAACCTTAACAGATAAACTCCTGCAACACAGAAAAACAAGATCAGGGAAAGGAAAATGGAGGACAAAAAGTGCCTAAGCTGAGCCTTTGGTTTGTTTTGCTGTTCCAGTAATGGCCCTCAAGATAGATGAGAAGTCCTTCAGATAGAAGTGAAGATAACAAGTTCCTTTGATTTAATTGTGGTGCAGAATCAGCTCCCTTCTTGACTGCTTGTGCTAAGTTCATGCCCTCTGCAGGGTTCACTAGCTTTAAATCTTCCAAGTCTATACATGTCACTTTTGATCAGAAAGGGAGAACCAAGTTCCTTACCTACCACCTAAACATGGGAGAGACTATGATAATAAAAGCCACCGTGATGCCATCTGCTCATCTGCACTGATCTAATGCTTTCAAATGGTTTATTATTTATGGAGACAATTTTAGGCCTAGTATCAAATATATTGCTTTTTTGAAAAATCAAACCACACTTTATTAAACATGAGTTGTATAGAATTTTTTATATTGCTAGCTCTTGATGCATACTTGGAAACGCACTTTGCAATAAGTCCTTAGTGTCAATTTTTTATTAATGCTTCCCCTGTAATTCTGCATTTGTTTCTGGTGTAGACTGGAAATAAAATGGGAGCTCTGCTGTGACTGATATGACATTTTTGAACTTTCAAGTGTGTTCATGAAAGACTGTGTGGCCTAGTGAATAAAAGCTACTTAGTAAGTTAAAAATGACACTAAGATTAAATCTCATGTATTTTTTTTTAGATTAAAAATTATTTATTAAAATATTGTTATTTTACTGTAAGAAATATTTTAAAAATATTTAACACTCCATGAATTAAATAGGCAAGTGTATGATCAGTTGCCATTCTGTTATTTGTTTAGCTCTAGATTTGTGTGGTTTGGGAGTGCTGACAACCTATTGTCACTGGGCCTTTGGTCTGTGGCATTCAGCTTTCTGTCTCCTCAGAGGCACCCACTAAAGCATATTTGAAAGTCCTAACTGCAGCGCTCGGGGGGCGTGTTTACGGTAGGTTCTTCCTCTTATCTACCACATACCTTACAGTAACTGGACATCCAAGAATGCAAGTGTCCTGGGCAAAAAAGAAACCAAGCTAAACACAGCACAGCTAGGCTTCAGGCACTCAGCAAGGAGGAGAGATGTCTTTTTTGAATCAGATTAAAAAAGAAGCATAGGGAAAAACCAAAAGTGGGAATGGGATCAGAAATGTGCAGGGAGTAATGGCTGGGCACTTGCTTCCTGGGCAAGTGAAGAAGGAAACAGAGAAGGGCCTTATACTCCAGGCCCCTCCATCCCAGCAGAGCACTGAGGCATGCCACTGCAACACCGCTTGGCTGAATACAACTTTTTTTTAGGCATGTAATTCTAGCTTGTCCCAAGCAGCCCTTGAAATCAAACATTCATCTTATTCATTACTGCTTTCTGAAAATGTACAATGATGAAGCAAACATTTCAGCAAAACAATTCTCAAATTCTATTAATTTCTTCAGGCTAAACATTTTCTGGTATATACCTTACAAATTCAGGTGATGATAAGTGACTTTGGTTCGACATATTACGTCCCCATTCCACATCAAAAACATTGTTATTTCTAACACTACACATTATCCAGTGAGTTTATATATCAATTTTTACTAAATACATTGAAAAAATGTTTGCTGCATTAATGGGGTAAGTATTGAAAACTATGGCATGGGCCAAGTAGGAAAGCAATATACATTTGAGGAACTACTACTGTGCAGAGGTAAAGGTGCAAGTGATTAAGAAATTGTGCTCAGAGTTAAAAAAAAATTTCATCCCAGAATGAATGTAAATGAGCTTTCTGCTGCTTCAGGTATTTTGGATATTTTTTTCTGGGTTTGAAGATATAATTCTGACCATAAAAGAGGGAGATTATATGCAGCAAACAAAGAGGATAAAAAACTTGTTCCATTTGAACTTTAGCCTATGAACTAAATATGATGTGGATCGGCTCAGGCTGCATAACTACGTACAGTTAGGAAATGTTGGCTATGTTAATGAGCAAGCAGACATTTATCAGGGAACCTCTGGAAAAGTAATCTACTTACTAAGCCATTGAAGATACACCAACAGGTTGCATCTGTAATTGGGGGCACCAAGGCATACAACTGGACCCACTAGACCCTCTTTTCACGTCTGTGGTGTTTCACTCACGTCTCTGAGTCTTTCTTGTTCTTTTTGTCAGTAATTTTTTCATAACTGCCTCTAATTGTGCACTCTTTGAAAATCTGTCCCCTATCAAATGGATCCTTTCCTTTGGGACATTTAGGGGGACACAGCCAGGGCCTTCCTGACACTACCAACCCAAGCTCCCTCTCAGAAACAAGACCACCTTTAAAACAGATTTGACTTCTTTTCTTTTTGCCTCAGTCAAATAAAATAGACTATTTCTAGCTGACATAATTTTCAGGTTTATATATATTTATAGCCTCTTTGAACTTCATCCCTGTGGAGAAAGTGATGGAAGAGCATGTCTGCACTGTGCCAGATATGATGTGTAAGTGCTCCAACCATGCTAAAAAAACATGGGTTAATAACACTTCTTCATTTAGTATGTGAGTAAATATTTCAGGGCCCTGGTCCTAAGATGAGGAAAAAGTCTTCACAGACTTCTCTGGGTCTTGGATCCACTCCCTGATGTCTGTTTGGTATCTCCTTGGCTGCCCCTCAAGACAGGAAGTTACCAGTTGACAGCATCTATGGCAGCTCTTCTACTGCTGCCAGGTCTCCATGGCAGTGGTATTTTGTCAGGAGTAGGTGCATTCAACCCAAACCAGTGCTAAGGGTGTGGCTAGACAGCCACTGGCAGTGACCGTGTGAAGACCTTGAACCACAGCGCAGTAGCTGTCACGTGTCTACCTCTAACCCACTGTAAGGAAGCCTACAGAGAAGATAGCTGTACCAGAGCAAAGAAGGGGTCAGCAGCCTCCCTAAACTGCTCTCCACCATCATCTGAAAATGTGTTTAGGTGCCTTTAATCAGTTGTGTAATGTGTCGAAAGCTCAGCACCAGAAGTTTTTCAGTCAAGGACATTTTTTCATCCTGAGGAAGTTTTTTAACAGCTGACTGATATCTGCACTACGCAGTCAGTGCCTTCTCATGATTTTCTGGTGTAGATCAGTACAGCACTTGGTAAATACACTATAAATTCACTTCTCTGTTTTCCCCTGATCTTGCTTTCACTAAATCTGGGAAAAAATTTATTACCTAATTCACTTGAAGCCATTCCGTATATTTATCTTTGAACATGAGAAGCATTTTGGTTACACTGAATTTTCTGGTTCTCTATTTCCTTACAAATGTCCATGTGTCTTAAGCTTTGATTCACACCATGCAGGCAATGGGTGCAGTTGACCTTGTACTGATTGATTTTTCAGAATCCAGGTTTATACTTAGAAAGTAGATTAATGCAAAATGGCTGGAACACAGCTTCAGAACACAATAAAACACAGAAACTATAAAAAATACTAAATCAAACTTAAGTTTGCCTTCTCTAGTATGTGTACTGGGCCAAAGCTCTCTGTAGGATTTTCTTCTGTTGACCAGGTGTGTATGGAAGGATATATTTCATAAGTGAACCCTAAGTTCTAATAGCTACAAAAATTCAAATCCAAAAGCTAAGAATCTTTATGTGCAAATGGATATTACCCACAAGAAGCGATTCAAATACATGAAGCATGCAAATATCATTTGAAAGCTGCACAAATGACAAAAATTTGCTATATAAGAAATAAAAAGATCACTTAAATGGACTGTATAAATGTCTGAATATCTATAGCTTTGCTGGGAATTGATGAAGCATTTTAAATTTTGGTGTAACTCGATTCAAGAAATTAGACCTGTGACCATGAGGATGCAAACTGGTTTTCTGGCTGCAGATTCACCAAGATGCTTCTGTCAAAAAAACCCCACAATTGGATTCTTGGTTTGCTTTAATCCTCATTCAAAAGGAAAACAAAGATAATTAGAATTTCGGTAACCACTTGCTCAGATTGGTTCAATTCCCAGAACAATAGAAAACACAGAAGAGTCTGAACTTTAAAAAACAGAACTAGAGTAAAATTTGGCTACAAATTTATTTTTGGCTACAAATTCAGTTACACTAATTTTAGTTTATTAGGAACATATAAAATGCACAGTGGCAATGTATATATTTTATTTTTTGTAAAGGGATGGTTAACACTGGCTAAAACCTCTAAAGCAACATGAATGAACTCTAGCCCAAGGATTGAAAAATTCCATGTAAAAAAGTTTGAAGACATGGGAGAATATAATCACCAATGCTGTGCTGAGACAGGTCAACACTGAAAATAATCTGGTAGGTACTGATACTGGTGCCCATGGAGGAGTTTCATGCATCACTGTGATCATCACATCATTTGCATCATTGTGACAGGAATGTTAAAAGAAAATGCTCTTGCTGCTGAGGATGGAGACTGCACAGAATAGGCAGGGACTGTGGTCATCATGCAATGTGTTTTTCTGATGTGTTGTACTGGTTGTGTTTGGATCATAGGCTGCTTTTGGGTTGCATTTCTCTTTCCTTTGAAGACAACAGCACCTGAGCAGCCTCTCAAACTTCCCAAGTGAAGAAAGAATCATTTCTTCCTCACCTGCTGTGTTCTTCAAAGGAGCATCAGGGCCCATCAAATGTAATTTATTACCAAATGGTAACTTAAAAATGGAAAACCAGCCTAATTTTAAAAAGATCATTTAAGTAATATCAGTATTACCCACTCACTCAGCTGGCCACCGGCAATGTCTGGCAAAATTTTCACACCATCTTCCTTAACTGGGCTTTGATATCCATTTGTCACCAGCCTGACCTGGCTGGGCAGGAGAAGAGGAACTGCCCAGTCCAGGCCATGTAGGCACCAGCTGCAAAGCTGAGTCCACAGGCATCTCCCCAGAGAAGTCCTGCAGAGGGAAAGCTGGCCATGGGATGGGGTTCGGTCTCAGCTGACTTGGGTAACGTCTGCAGAGCCATGTTGTCATGAAACACCAAAGCTGTGAGAGGACTGCATTTTGAGGTGTGTTTGTGAGCACTCCCATTTTGTCCATGGCAAGTGGGAATGAGGCAAACGGGATTTTTGCCTGGGAAAGTTGGGTCATTCTGTCATGGCTTTTGGAGGACCCAATTTACATAGCTAAAATAACAGCACTGCACATTTAGGACTACACCTTTAGGTAGATGGTGCTCTCCCCACCCCTGCTGGATTGGTGCCTGCAAGCTTGCCTTGGAAAAGGATGCTCCAGCTGTGGTACAGTGCCTGTTGCAAGGGGGCCAGTCCCAACCTTCTTTGTCATGGTCCTAGGCATTTTTTAAATTTTTGCTAAAGGCACTAAGAAAATAAACAGGAAACAGCTGTGGTTTACTCAGATGAAATATCCAAAGGCAGCAACAGATGAGGAGCTTCTTGTAAAAACTAAGGTAACCATGAGAAGGCTGCATCTCTTTTCTTGTTCAGATCAGCAGTCATTAAAAGAGGAACAGGACCGAATTAGCACGAGTTGGATTGCTGGGGTTTTTTTCCTACTTTTCCCCCTCTCCTCTCCATGAAATTGTCTTCCCTCCCCAATACAAAATTGCACTCAAGTCTTTACTTTTTTTCTGTTGCTCCATTTACACAGATGCTCTACCTGTGGTGATGCAGTTCTAGTTATTCTGGTTTTCAGATATGACTCAGTCATAAAATAAGCCCTTAAATAGTTTTATTTTATGGTTCCAAGCAATACTTCTGATACATAAATGACATACTGGGAGCTACATTTGAAGCCTAAAATGAGATTACTGAAAAAAAACCAAATTTGAGGATGAAGCATAGTTATTGAGTTTGGCTTTCTTATGGCTGAAATATATGAGATCAATAGATTGTTATGGTTTGTAGTAGTTAAAGTTTCAAGTTACAGAAATAACCTGTGAACAGGTTAGTACGACATAGGGTTGCAAATCTCCTGCTATTGTAAACAATGCCTGTTTGGTATTTTACAAACTGTACAAACTCTGGCAATAAGAAAATACTGATTAGTGCAGATTTAAGTGAATAATTGATTTCAACAATTGATTTTTTATTTTTATCATTTTGCATTAGCATCTTACTGACAAAAGGAAAAAAGTGAAATACACTAAGTAATGCTAGTGGCCCTTCACATGACTGCTTAAACAGCCACAAAGATCTGAGAAACAGTTTTTAGCACTGTCTTTTTCTTTTCAGGCTCTCTCTAAAATGCTTCTCCTTAATCAAAAATCCAGTGGTACACTTTGTCTTTTCTCCAAGGACAGAGATTTGACCACTATGCTAAAGCAACAAGTTTTTAATTTTTAATTAGAAATCAAAATAGCAACAGAAGAGACAGTCAGGATTGTGACAGTGAATACAACTGTGACTTGGGTAGAAGATATGACTGCAGTGGGCTTTTTACCAGTGCACTGAAAAAGAGACACAGGCCACCCACTCAGGAGATGCCAGAGCTGCTCTAGTCTTCTTACTCATATTACTCTGAAACATTTTCTTCATATAGTTGGCAAAAGCTAGCATAAATTATTAACTGGTTTGGGGACAAGTTAAACTGCATTTGCCTGTAAGTAAGTTACACTATTAAAAAATAACTAGCAGAGCCCTACTTTAAAGCTACTGCTATTTTTATCTGAGAAATCAAGGGAGTCCCCTCCTGTTGAGAGGTCATGTGAGTTGAGCACTGCCATTTGCTGCACTGGCATTCTCCTTCACTTTGGAGAATCTGTGGAGGAGGAGATCCTACCCCACACACATCCTGCATTTAAAATCAGCAGAATCTGGGCCCCGTGGCTCATGAGATTGTACCTGTCTGAGCTGATGGAGGGTGAACCTGCTATAGGTCAATGGAGTTAATGGTAAGACCCTGTGCTGGAAATTAAGAAGGGCACTTTTACAGCCCTCCATAAACACAGAGAGCCCTGCATAAACACACACTTTGAGGCATCCTATAAAAATGCAATGGCTGCTATTGACTTGGTAAATTTGTGAGTACCAGAAATCTGCAGGTGCCCAGTTAGGTCCCTTTTCAATGGCTGCTGCATTATGTCAACCTGTTTCACCATAGCTTTGAATTCAGCATTGTAACTGAAGACATCTCTGCTGTTTTATCTGTAGGTCTATTAACTTAGGGCAATTACTCTGCAGAGAGGTGACAATTCCTTTATGGAAGTTATTGAATTCTGGTACTGCAAACAGTGCATCAATAATGAAAGGCCAGTAAGAGAGCATAATGTACCTGCATCATTAGAAATATATATTTTTTAATGCACTATATTGTCTGACAAATAATTTAGGTCTGGAAATTAGACATCAATTTTTAATAATATTTAAATTTACTTTTCAAGGAAAATTAAAAACATGAGCTACTAATTACTGGCTTGGCTGAACAGGAGGCAGAAGGGGTGAAAGGGAATGAAAATAAGGATCACTGACATGTCTCCTTGGAGTTTGCTGACCTTTAGAGGAACTCCCAACTGATTAGTAACCTTGAACACTGATAAATTACAGAGTATTCACTGAACCCATTCTCATTTTTTATTTAGCACATACTTCCAGCTTTGTTCAAAAGTATGACTTCTGCTCTTTACATACATGTGACACTGAGTGTCTCTCCAAGGATTTGATTCAAGTTTTAGTTATTACTTTGTGTCTCAATCTTTGCTGTTTAGCCTTTTAGTGTACTGCCCTGTGCTTTACAAACCTACAACAGTAGAAAGATCCTCCAACAATCATGTCAGGGTGGGCAATAAAAGAAAAGTGATGTTTGTTTCCATCTATACACCATTTTAGTTTTGATTAAAAGCTGGGATTAAACACCAGTATTACCCTCTCTTTGAAAAAGGATTGAGAAAATAAATTTGGAGATATTTTCCTTCCAGTTCTCATATTTGTTACAGGTCTAAAACCGATGTTGGAGGATGCACTGAACCAGATTAGGGTAAAGACACTTGTCTCACCTGTAAATTTTCTACCCACTGACCCAAAATAGGGATGCTTACAACTCTTCTCTATCTGCCTCTACAAGCTCCACTGCTTTTCTTCAGAGCTTTCTACAGCCTTGGCCCAAGCCTAAGGATTCTGTTTCTCTTTCCAAAAAAAAGAACTCTGGTCTTCATGCATTTTCTGTTTCTATCTTGAATGAAATTGCAGTGCAGTTCTTAAATGGTAACAACTTCTGCTAAACTTTCTCTCAGAAACAGGTATGCAGCTGCTGCTGAAATCCATTGGAGATGTGTCCCAGCATCTGAAGGGAAAACATGACCTCCTAATAATTACTAGCAGGCAAGAAAACACTGTAGAGAAAGCAGCTTATTTTTCAGGGAGCTAACTCTCTTTAAAAACTGTGATTGCAGCTTGCCGGGAATGGGACAAAACACTAAAACCCCCTGAATACTGGTTATTTATGGACTAGGTGAAGAAAAGAGTTTACTTGGTCTAAGAATCTTCATACCTTTAATGGTTAAATGTAAACTATCTATTTGGCTCTTTCTGCATTTTTATTTTTTTTAAGATTTTTTGTTTCTTGGGTTTGTTTATATTATTTGCATTCAGTGGCCTAGCATCTTTTGCATTCCCTAATTCAAAAACATCCAGTACTCGGTAGACACTAGGGTTCAAGGGAATATCTACCAGATATATAGGGTTGCATGCGATTCCTTTGATCTCCTGCTGTGCATAAAACACTGCAAAGCAGCATCTGTTTGCAGGAAATGATTCTGTTTTGAAACCCACATACATGGAGTTGCCTTGTAACTTAATAATACACGGGTAGTATTAATAGAAGTTTTGCCTGTCCAGGTTGCACAACAGCCTACTAAACTGGTCAGGAAGATGCTGAAGAGCAGCAAGGCACGTTGAAAAGAACATGACTACTAAAGCAGTATTTAAAGAATGCTGTCATCTTTGGCAGTTTTCTTCTCTCCTCTTTGCCTCCAGAGTTCATGATGCATTCCTTACAAATTCAGCCTTTTCAGGCAATTTGTAAGCATGGCTTTATTTTTTATTTCTCTTTGAGAATAACATAGCTTTGGTCACATAACCTCTTTTATTTATTGCCCCAACAGAACACTAGTGAAAATCAGGTTTGCATATTGAAGTAATCCCCATGCATTAAGATACTTCACATAAACAATAAAAACAGCTGCAGAGCTTACAGAAAACAAACGAACCTATGGCAGCTGGAGAGAGGAGGAATTTGGAGAAGATCCTCTGTAGATCTGAACAGATGTCAGTCACATGCGAATGGTCTGTACCAACTGCAGGTGACAACACTGATCTTTAAGTATGTGAATTTGCTGTTCAATCCACTGTAATGACTCAGATGCATGAAGCTGCTTACAGATGTCTTAACAAAGATAAAACATAACAGGCATAAGTCTGTGCTGGGCATAAGGTCTCATATGTAGAGAACTAGACAGGCAATACATCACCCCTATTATCCAGATGCCCAGGAATGTTTGCAAAGGAGAAGAATTAACAGCACACATGAAAATTATATCCTTGAAAAGGTAAAATGGCACAAACAAAAAACTTAAGGTAAGAGAAATATTTATTTAAATTTGCACAATAACGAGCTTATACTGAACAAAGTCAATCAAGAAATAATAGTAAGTGCAGTAAAACAAGGAAATATTGATGACTTTTCCCATCAGAAAACATTAAGAAGCCATGCCTGTGCATCACGGGTTTTCTTTTTTGTTGGTTTTTTTTTTGTTCTTTTTTTTTTTAACAATAACTTCTATCTTTTTTTTTTTTTCAGCGCACATAATGTACATATCACATCTTAGCTGCTAAGTTCTTTATTCCTGAAGGCTTCATCCTTTTAGTCAAATATCTGCTATGTTCTGCAGTAAGCAATCAAACACATTTGTGCAGTTCCAAATACAATTAGGTAAAACTACTGCATTCTGGTCAAGTGTTGGACTCTCAAAGCTTCAGAAGACCCTATAAGAGCTCCTAGTTGATTTTGGATCTTGACATCATTATGTACAGCATTACAATGTGTCACTTTACACTAACCTAAACATTCTGCACAAGGATGCCAGACAGACAAATAGCCAGAAGATTTGGGCCTAACCTCATACAAAGGTTTACATATCTGAGCTTGTCTTGAGTCCCAGAGATTTCACTCTGATTCAGGTAACTGAGTTCATCACATATCTGCACTTCAGATAGACAAAACCAACCTAATTTTAGTTTTAATGTTGAACAATTTTTGGTCTAAAGGTCTATTTCTGTGAAGGAAAATTCTTTAACCAGAAACTGCTTGTGAGAGATGATTGTTGGTGTCACAGTTCCTGAAGGCACTGTGGATCCACTGAGCAACAGACGTGGCCATTCTAAAGGATAGAAAAATAGAAGAAAAAAGAAGAATTGAAACAATTCGCATTTTGTACAAAACAAGTAAATTTAATAAGCTCAGTTGTTTGCAAACACCCATCAGATTTGAATGTACAGACTTGGATCAGATCCATGGCATTGTCACCATGTCCTTACGTTGCCCAAGGGAACAGGCTATTATGATTTCTCTAATTGCTTGGTTTGCTGTGGTCTCTGTTCCAGAGCTACAACAGTCAAACTGAAAGAAGCTGGGATCAGTGGAAGAATTGCTCCCAGCATAAAGGTATCAGGCATCTGCTCAAGTACATAAAGCTGTTGAACAAGATAGGGCACTTGGGAGTTTTATTCAGATCAGGCAGAAGTGACTCTGGGCGTTATTTAGCCCTGAATGCTTCAAGTCAATACATCCTGGCTGTAACACCAGCAAACATTAATCCATAAACATTTTTCTGATAGTCCAGACATTCTTCTGAGAATATTAGCAATTAAGGGAACAGATTGCCCATGGACATCATTGAAGTATCGGAGAAGTAATTTTCTGCACCTCCAATACTTTTTAAGTCTGATTCTCACAATGCAAATAATAACTGAGCATTATTTATAATTTACTCCAAGTACATTTAATTGACTAAACTTTGAAGGTTACAATCCTACTCTCTATCTTCTTTACTTGTGATTAGAAATGTTTTTGTGGCTAAGTCTGCTTTAGCCGATACCCAGTTTTCTGAATTCTTAAAGGATTTGTGTAAACCTATTTTGCTATAGCTTGCTTAGAGAGGCTTAGACTGGAGCTTTGACCTTCCATGTGCTGCTCTGCAAGAAAAGAGTAGGGTGACACAGGATGAATGAGAAGGAGCACTATACAAACTGGGCACACCATTAACCTGATCTGGAGAGAGCAGGCTCCAATGCATGCAGAACTGCAATATTAAAATGCCAGCAGTTTGAGTAGATAGCGTATTTCAGAACAAAGACTGTTCCGTAAAGAGAACTGAGTGAGATTCAGTTTTGCTTAGGGACAAAGTGGTAGGTACACCTTCACTGTTACATAGATTCACATCTGAGTCACTACAACTATGGAGTTTGGCAGAGTATCTGTTTTAATCTTAACTATGTTCACAATGCAGCAGTGGATTTTATTAGTCTGTTTATGTGTTTACACTGAATACCAATTAGTCAATGCTTAAGGTTCAGTCTTTGCTTAACACAGAAGGGCAGATGGTAGCAGCACAGAGATGGCCATCATCAGAACTGATACTTGCCTTCTGCATTGCCATTGATTAGCAGTACAACGAGAACACATTTCCCATGACTGAATCTCAAAAGTGATTTAAGAAAGAAGCACACACCATTATTGGTTCTACAGATGGGGAGACAGATGCAAAAGAACCTCAGCAACTTGCCCAAGCAAAAAGTACCTTCTAGCATTGGAGCTGGAGTATATCACCAGCTACAGACCCCAAAAGTACAGGTTTCCATATGTAAGCCTGTTTCAACATCTTTCAGGCAGCAGCTGGCTTTCTAAACATTAGGCATTCTGTCAGATTACAGCATTTTCTTCTCACTACTGACCTGTTCTGCCATCAAGACAAATGCTGATGCCTACTTGGTGCATATCACTGCCCTTGAGAAAGGACTATGCCTTGATGGCAGCAGCTGCTATTGCACACAGTATGAATCAGGCTAAGTGGAGGAAGAAGGTGATACTTGACTCCTTCTGCTGCCTGATCACACAGAATTCTCACAGAGGGAGGTGTTGAAGTTAGATTGTTTTATGAGTACCTTTTCAGAGTAGTTAACTGTACCATGTATTAGAGTTTGGGAGGCAACTTGCTTGGGAAGAACATAGAATAAAGCCCAAAATAAACTGTGAATTTCAGTAATTATTAAATAAATATGGATGAATCCTGTTGTCTCTCTCTCCTTGGCTACTGTGGAAACACATATTGTTATTCTTCAGTACTGGATGGCAGAAAACAAAATTTACCTTATAGGCTTACTTTGAATGGAAACATTTATTTTAAGCTCCTTCTCTTTTGCATCCTTAAAAAGAGATGCCAGAATTCACATATGCCCATAGCCATTAATTTTTCTCCTCAGACAGTGAAGTCCTTTGACTATAAAAATGGTAAATCTTCTAAACATGCTGATTATGCTATTAATTTTAAAGCACGAAAGCTGTGTAACCATATAACTAGTCTTTTTGTTCACAAACAAATACTGTTCTCAAAAGCAATTGAATCAGTTCCAATAATGCTACAGTATCACAGTGAACAAGTTCCTTGTGCGAAGTCTAGGCTTACATACCCACATTTGCATGTTTCTAAGATAGCACTGAGCTTGGAGCTCCATGATCAAACTTGAATATACTGGTGGAAAAGCAAAGACCACTACTGTGTCCATAGCACTCTGCAGTATGGGCTGTTGTCCTGCTTCTGACCTCCTAGAAATTAAATCATCTTTCTAGCACATGCAAAAGTACAGTTAACTAAGCTGAACACTTTTATTGTCATCTCTGCTGCTTTAAAACAAGCGTAGACACCAACTGTTCACTGACCAGACTCAGTGCTTTAATATTTATGTGCCGCAGAACAAGATAGGAAAGAAGTATCTCAGTTTTATCTTTATACACTTTACCTTGCACTGGCAGAGGGTGCACTCTGTGCCATGCTTAATCCAAGAAGATCCAGTGAAGCGAATGACATTGGTTTCATCCAGACACGTTTTAGTGATGTCATTGCGAATGGTGTCTGCTTGGCAGGGGTCAGTGACACAGCGTGGGCAGCACTCATTCTCAGGGAGGACACTGAATTCACAGTCCACCTCTGGGCATGGCAGGGGCCAGCAGTCAACTTCTCCTTGCTGTTTTCAGAGAGAACAAAATATGATTACTAGCTCTTATTTTGTTTCATCACCCATTCCTCTGGATCAGCAATGTATTTCTAGCTGGCTAATTTTTTCCCATTTGGTCCTGTTCTGAATTCAGTACAGAGAACACTGACTGTGGGAGACACGGCAGGTCAGGTGCATTTTTCTGCATGCTATTCAGAAGGTCTATTAACTTCCACACACTCTGCATCAAACTGAAGCTTAAAATTCTCCATACAAGTTATGCAATACAGGATATGGGTCTGCCCTTGTGAGACCCTCATGCAAGTGACAGAAGCTATAACATGACTGCACTGCAGAAGTGCTCCAAAATCTCCAGTTTCACCTAGTTCCACTTCTATTCAGACTATTGGTTTTGCCATAGAAAGACCTCAAATTTATCTTTGCCATGATTACAAGTGCATTGGCTGGATTAAGGGTGTCAAGCTACCAGGAGCCCAGTGTAATGGGGAACACCAGTGTGTTTTCAGTGAGAGGACCTCTACCCACTTACCATCCATTTAGAATATTATGATCAGAATAATGGAACTTCCAAATATAATCACACTTTCTGCATGGTGGGTTTAGTACAGCCAGGGTAAGAAAAGCTCAAAGCAGAGATTTGCGTTGAGTCGGAATATCCTTAGGAAAAATTACTGTATGCCTGATCATAAATCTAAAGATGTTTAATTATTCACATCAGTTACTAGAAGCTGGGATCAGCTTCCCCTCACTCTGGATAAGGGCCAAAGCTGAAGATCTATCAGCCAAAGAAAAGACTTCACAGAAGTAACTAATGCACATTTTTTTGGGTAGCAGGTCCACCTCTGACCTCCAAGTTATTCAGCTAATTTGAGCACAGATTGAGTAGTCTGGATTTAAGTGGGGCAAAGAGAACAGCATTTGGCCCTAGGAAAACAGTAATTCACAAAAACTGTATCTAAGCCTTTGAGCATGAGGAGTTCACTATCTCCAGAGCAGAGGCTGAAAAAAAATTCAGACACTTGTCATGGCTCCAAATTTACCCCTCTTGTTGCAGAAAGTACTGTGAAGTTATTCTTTTATAAAATTCTCATCTGGGTCAATTTTCTTCTTCTTGAACTACATGGCGGTAAGAATGAAAGCAATCTTTGAAACCAGTCACTGCTCTTGATACTTCAATCTGTTTTTTTTCCAGTGATGGACAGTACAAGGACTAGACAATACAATGTCACCCCCAAAAATCCATGAATACTGAAAGAAAGCGGGCTTTAGATACAGAAGTAACATCTTGGAAAAAAAGAAACATCTATTGAGATTCTAAACTGTAGGTTGTTTTGTTTCATTTTTGAGACACTTAATGAAGCACATGGCAATCTATTTAATTGGATTTTAGCAGTGGTAACACCGAAAGCACAGTCTACAGAATTGTTTTCCGGGTGTTATTCATGATACCCTGACTAGACAAAGCTGCTACATGGACTAGGCTTTGCATTTGCAGATAACCTGTGATAAAAGATAGTTGTTTTTTTCTTGGGATTTTTTCTGTCACAGAAACTTCCCGAGCAGCATTATGTAGAACAGTTTTTGCTCAGACCCTGGAATACATGTCCAGAAAAAAGATGACAAGCTTTAACAGATTTTTTTTCAAACCTCATTTCACTGTTTTGAAAAATGCATAAAGTCTTATTATTTTTCTGTTACTCAAAATGTCTGAATGAAAAAACAAGTTTTAGTCTAGCAACATCCTTGGAATTACCAACTTGGATAATAAATATATATTTAGAATTTCCTTATACTGCTTCATCAGTCTCTGAATATGAACACATTATTGTTGCTCTGTAGCCATATCTAAATGACCTTTCCTCTTTGCTAAAACAATCTTCATGATTAAATAATTTATATTATGCGTATTGTGTCAAAATGTGTTTTTGACAGGAACTTGACAATACTGACAAATAATCCATGAAAACCACATTTTGATTATATATGTACTCCAGAAGAAATTAAGAGAATGCTAATGCATGAAAATTAAACTATTCACATATCACAATATCTCATATACTTTTTCCCTCCTGTCTCTGCTGCTGTAACCAGAAGCCTTACCAAACAGCGGCACTGCTGACAGTTCCGTATCCAGGAGTCACCACTGTTATAGGAAAGCTCCCCGCTCTGATGTAAACACTGACTGCTGAGCCTTGGGTCACACTCAGGACAGCAAAAGAGGTCAACGGTGGGATTTTGGCAGTCACAGACCATTCGCCGGCACATCACATATCCATTCTGTTTTTAGAAGACAGACATACATGATGGTAGAAATTTGCACAACCCCAGCCATACTTGTGCCAAAATTTGATTTTTTGTCATGATTCTAAGCTCAAGAGTTTTTTCCACTACACAGTATCTTTGTCAAAATACAATTCAAAACAAGTTAGAAACCCCAATACACAATCAGCAACTACCATAAAATTTCCCTGTTGTCTTATATCCATCCTTCATACAACCAGTCTTAAGGCAGCTCTACTCTAAGGTGGTGAAACCCAAGGGTGTGTTTCCCAAGGGTCAAATTTTAAGGGATTGCACTAAGTTTGTCATTCTCATATGAAGGCTGGATGAATCTTGTTTAAATTTCCAGATTATAGAGTATCATAGTATCATAGAATACCATATTAGAAGAGGGTATCAAGGAAGATCAATCCCTCTCTTCTTTAATTATTCACATAAGGAAAATGATAGGTGATCTGAAATTCAACCCATACCCACAGAAGTTGAGCTGCTGAAATGCTCAGGATATAGTTACCAGTGTATTGGGCCTTCATTCTCCATCAGGATTTAGCTTGGGACCAAAGTTCCCACAGCAAACATTTGAGAAAGTTAAGGTGAATTACTCTGCAGATACAGAACAGCTAGAGATACTAGCATTAGCCTCCAACCCTAATATGTATCTAGACAGTTTCTTTGCAAGAAAATGCTGTTACTCCCACCAAGAAAACCCAGGTGGCATCTCTGCTAACAAAACAGTACTATTGTCCTTCTCCCAGTATCATATAAGAAACTTCCCGTGGATGTTCTGCTTGTGCCAGTTAGAGAGAGAAGCTCTCCTCAAGACCCTATGTAAGATACAATTTTATTTTTCTGTAGCACCACACATGCACCTGAGAAGGCAGCTTTACCAGGAATTTCACTTGAATCATGATGCTCTTTTCTTCATCCCTACCACCACCTCACAGAAACAGCTACCTCCATTTGCACTGACCTGACATGAGCAGACAGAGCATCTGTCATTCTCCAGCACCCAAATCTGACCGTTGTGCTTGATTTTGTCTTCATGGATACAGTCTCCTGTGCAGTTCTTGCCATGGGGACATCGACAGTCGTACCCACCATCCAAGTTAAAGCAAACAGTGTCATTGGCACAGCTATGCCTTCCAGTTCCACATTCATCAATGTCTGTAGAAACATGCCAAGCAATGCTCTTAGACCACATTCAACTAACAAAAATGTTCTTGTGGCAGTCAATATAAATGATCCTTAGCCATTAAAGCCTTTAGCTGAAAATTAATTTGTACTTCACCAGAACGGGGAGAACTAACTTATATTTTCACAAAAAAAAAATTTACAAGCTACATCAGCTTTTAAAATGTGGTGTTTTGAGTTTTCCTATACATCTTTCTAAGTGAATGCTACTGAGTAAGGTAGACAGAATGAAGAAATCACAAGAAGTGTGCAAAGAAAAATAATTCTCTGCTCCCTGAAAAGCTTTAGTTTGTGGCAACCCTTCGTGAGATGTTCAGTGAAACAAGGAGAGCTTTAGAATCCTGTTTTCAAAACCTTTTGCTGGTTCTATGTTCTGTCTAGCACATTTGAGTTTACTTGCTGAGAAGCTAATGTGAAAGGTGACATCTGACATTTAAGCTCATTTAAGCAAGTACACCATGCTTAAAGTTGCATCATTTATTATTGTGAAAACTAGAATACTTTAATTATTCAAGCTGCAGTCATAGCTACAGCTCTTGTGTCTAGAATAGAAAATAAAGAAAAAAAAATTGTGTCTCCAGTTAATAAAAATAAATTACTTCAAGGCAATCATATCTCAAAGAATTCAAGAGTACCTTTAGAGATCTATTTCATCAAGGTACACACAATTATTTTGCAAGAGTCAACTAACAGCACAAACTACCTTCTACTCTAATAGGGTTTTTTAGCTTTTTCTAGCTGTCCAAATGGTGAAAAATTATCTGGGAAAAAAAGTTCAAAAGGTCATGAAGCAAAGAGATATATGCAACAGAAAGTGGAAAACAGAGTAAAGATTAGAACTACAGTGATTGTAAATATTGATACACTGAGTTCAGCTCTAAATACAGTTTCACAACAGTGTGGCTCAAGTTCTTAATTATTAAAAAGTATTTTTTGTTATAATTAAATGTCCAACAGAGGAGTATAAGACAATATAAGCAATATGGTCATGCATGTAACTTTCCCCATCAGCGTAAAAATCTAATAAAACACTCAGCTTTGGGCTCAACAATGGAAATTAAACCTCCAATTCACCTCAAGCGCATTCGGTTTAAAGCAAAATAACTCAATTATCATTTCAATTCCAAGTGTGGCTGCGGTCAAAAAACATAAACAAGTTGCTAACATGAATATGAATTGGAATGAAAAACAGCAGGGAAATTGTTAGAATCCTATTGTACAAATAAGGAGCATTATGGATTCCTTTCAAATATTGTATGCAATTACAGCAGCACCATCCTAAAAAAACTGCAAAATTACTAAGGCTTATGGGAAGAATGAGAAAAATGTCATTTGAGAAAAACTGAAAAGAAATGAATTGCCAGTCTCTAAAAGAACATCAGCAAGAAGGGATATAACACACAAACAAACAAAAAGAATACTGCAGAGAAGACATGTTGACAGTTTTTCTTCTCTTCTTCATATTGCCTAACACGCAAGACAAGGGACAGTGAATGGAACTGGAAGACAACAAATTTAAGCCTGTTAAAAGGACATAACTTTTCATGCGATGCATATACAAAATATGACACTCACTGCCACACTAAGAGAAGAAAAAGAATTGTATAGCCAAAAGAGTATAAAGCTATCAAGAATATTCAATTTGCAATACTAACAGATTCTGGGAGAGAGATCACATTTCATGCATTATGGCACACTTGGCACACTTATTTATATATTAGATAATCCAGAACAGGCAAATCATCTCAGATCTCCACACCTTCTACCTCATTACCTTCTGAAGCATTTGCAGCCAGTCACTGTTGCAGTAGGGCAGAAGATAACTAGGATCATGAACCTAATTCCGTGTGGCTGTTGGCATGGACCTGAACAGCTGACACATCACAGGCACGTCAGGCAAGGAAACCCAGCCGAACAGTAACAATACAAAATCGGTGGAACAGACAGCCCTGCACAGGCTGTCTAAACTCCAGACTTGAAGCTTTTTAGAGAAGTAGCAAACAGGAATGGTTTGAGTGAGGCAGGTCTAGGCAGAGCAGAGGGACGGAAGAGCTGCTCTCTTCATCCTCTATTTTCTCTTAAATTCATCCTGAAGGTAATATAATCTGGTAATTTAAAATTAGGATCTCTACATACTCAGTCTAACTATTTTTAGGTTATGCAAGAAATAGAACAGAAACTAATTCTATATAATATAATGACTCAGATTAACAGCAGGATGCTCTTAATCATTATTTTTTTAACAAATTACTTTCTGAAACTTGTGTTCATTTCTTTAGAACACTGTTTTGTACAAAGCTTTTACACAGCTAGTGTCATAAAAGAATAACGTCACTTCTCAAAAACCTGGCCACTTAATAGAAAGCAGCCATATTTAATGAGATAACTGGACAAAGTTCAGATATCATGTAAATAAAAAGAGTTTCCTTTAAACAAAAAATGCTGACCTTATAAACACTAACTCTGTGTTTGGCACTTGTGTATTTCACAATTTTCCCATGAGAAAAAGACTTCTGAGGCTTGTTTTTCAACACAGTAACAGTAACTGAAAATAACGGAGGTTTCATCATTGACACTGGTATCAAGCCAAGCTTATCTGGCACTGAGAACGTTTGAAAAATCTCAACTTTGTTTTTTTCAGTAGTTTGATTCATGAAAAAAAGTGTTTTGGATAGGGCAATTTAAATATCCCTAGTCGCAGCAGGAGCTATTTACATTTTAATTCTAACCTAATCAGAAACAGCAGTATGTTTATGATGCAGCAAGAGAAACACCAACTTTTCATGCATGAAGCTCTCACTTGCATTATTCATCCACATCAAACTTCAAGCATTATCAGCAAAGAACTTGCACATAGATCATCCATACCAAGCAAAACTTTGTTCAGTTTTTTTACTTTGAAGTTTACTGGATGGTGAACTATGTTACTGGCAGTTTGGTTTACAGCCATAACCAGCTATGGACAAGGTGCACTGGCCCCTGCATCTTTTGTATCTGAAAAGGGAATACAGTAGGATTACAGGTTGCATATTTCCAGTATATCTAGCCACTGAGGCATATTATTATTGCTCCCATATTGTTTCAAAACAAAACCAAAACAAAAAACCCAAACAAACAACAACAAAAAACAACAAAAAACTCAAACAAAAATCAAACCAGCCAAACAAAAAAACCCAAACAAATAATTCACTTAAGGCTATTTACAACACATTGCTTAGTAACCAAGCAGCTTGAATGTTATGACAGTAGAACATTAGGCCTCAAAAGACTTGGAGGTTTGCTTCAATAAAAAAAACCAGAAGCTAAGTAAGGATAAGTTCTTTTTAATGTAACCTACACTGAAAATTACAGTAGCTTTTATCTGGCACATTTTGAAGGATTTTCCATTTCTTACCATCATCTCTTGCGACAACTTAACATTGCAAAAACAAAGGAGTACCATGGGGAAGAAGTGATACATTCTGTGTTACAGAAAGCTAGGAGTTAACTGTATCACAAATAATTTCATGTCTACACAGGAAAAAAATTGGTCTAAAGCCATACAATATGGTGACAGTACTTGGAATTACTAAACTCCATTTGTAATATCTGTGAGACTGCAGAGGCAGAAATGTCCATAAAAATGGGCATTTTAATTGCTCCACCAGGTTGTGACCCAAGGCTGTATTTAACAGATTTACTGACTGTTTCTTGGAACAGGCAGTCAAAGAATCCCAAAGGGAAAAAGCACTTTTTGACTTGGCCCTGAGCAGTGAGCAGGTTCAGATTCAGAATGTCTCTACTGAGCAACTACTCTGCATTGGTGACCAACAGTGACCAATGTGTGCAAGTTCAACATTCTTCAAGGAATTTAAAAGGCTATAAAAAAAAAAATAAATCTCTGTGGTAGTGTTAAGATTCAAAGATGGTATTATGTTGAAATAATGAAGTTTTAAAATATGAATTAAAACTAGAGCCTAAAAACATAATATTTTCAGACAGAAAAAAGATTGTTTAATGATACCATTATCACGGATTCAGAGTAAATGTATACTATACTAATTAAAAACACTTTAAAGGGGAAATAAATTTTGTACAGCATAATACTTCTATTCAAAAACTTCATGACCTCCCTTGCATAATATATGCTCTTAAAGGAACAATGTGCCATGGAATATAAGAGGTCCTTGACTCACATATTAATAGCAGTATAATTATCAAGTAATAAAAGGCAGCAACAAATTATAAGGTTGTCACAACGGAGAGTTGTCCCAGGGAAGTTTCCCAAGAATCTGTGCCAGAATGTATGCTGCCCAATATAGTCAGTCATCTGGGGAAATGGATGAACAGTGAGATGAATAAGACTATTGATAAGAAAGTATTAAAACCAAATATTAACAGTGAAATATAGAAGTATTTTGTGATATTGACCGAGTAAACAATAATATGTCAGATGAGATTCACTTGAAAGGTGCATGGAGAAATACCCATTCAAAAATCAAATCAGTCTTTTAAATCTACTCTGGAAAGAGATCTTGGAGCTACCATGTACAGCTCTAAAAAAGACAGCTCAATAATATTATAGGCAAATCCCTCACAAGCACAATATTGATACTGGCAGATGCAAACATTCACAATAAACTCAAAAGGAACATGAACAAGGCACCATTAGAAAACAAAAGAAAACAAAAGAACTGTGTACACCTTGCTAGGAAGTGGCAAAAGCCTCAGAGACCCATTCTGATATAGCTCATGGAAAGCTGCAGCTTTCCCACCTCTGATGAGCTATCCAGACTTCTGTGCAGGACATTCACATTACAAAACATCTCCCTCAGATGTATTTCTTACCAGAATCATTCTGATATTAGAGTGTCATCTATGTAAAGAAAAGATGAACATTTGTATCATTAAGAAATATGCTGTTGGGAGGGTGGAGTGTGGACAGTTCTTTTGCTCTGAAGCAACTGAAGTTTCTCAGTTATCTTTGTTCTGAGGAGTAGCATTCGCTCATCAAGGTCACAGTACCAGGATACCTGAGTACTTTTTTCTTAAGGAAAAAAAGGAAGAAGTGCATTTGCTAGGGGTTCCAAGCTCATCTTAGCAGAAAGTTTGATTTCTGTTTTTTTCTGTCCTAAGTCTATTGACTGATGTAATCATTCTTCAAAGAGCAAATGAATTGTGAATAATTTATTCATGACTTCATGGAAGCCAGCTGTCAGAGCGCTTACCAGATGTGGAAGATGAAGATATGGACACTTCATATGCTGGTAACCCCAGCTTGACAATAAATGTATCCAAATTGCTGTTTCATAAAATGTAGTGATCAAGTTTCTGTTTTATCAGTCCTTTTATAAAAGATGAGAAACTCTGATAATTTTGTCTTCTTTCCACACTCCAGAATCTTTAAATACTACCATGTCTCCTCATCTGCCTTCTGTTTGGTGATGCTTAAGCTGGGTTCCCAAATTTAGTAGTGAAGCCTTAATGCCTACAGCTCTAATTGGGATGGATGGGAAAAAAAAAAAAGTCAATTTGCTGACCTTTTATGATCATGAATAAAAACAAAAGGATTTTAATGGAGCATTGTGAAGGCTAGTAAGATTTCCTGCTGAAGAGTAGTGATTCCTTATTTCCTGTCTCCCTTAAGTGCTATCAATAACAAACCTTCTGTTAAACCTAAGTGTAGGATTTCAAACTGACAGTGTTTTTCCAACTACAAGAAATTTCATGTACTAGTTAAAATACTGGATGAGATAAACTGAGACATGCTGACAGTTAGGAATTCCTCTGCCTTCCAGATCCAGAGACATGGATGCTGGAGTGACTGTTTTGGACTTTGCTCATTCATTAAGGCTGGGTAGCATACTGAGGCTTGTAATATGCCTCCATCCCTCATTATCCTGAACTGTGGAACATAGTGTTCAAATAGAGACCGAATCCCTGTGTTGTCAGGCAGGCTGCTCTGTCACACAGAGAAGGAAATTTTCCTAATTCTGGAATCAGGATGGCAGAAGGAAAACATAAGAAATTTCAGAACAGAAAACTCAAATTGTGAGTTCACATAGAGATAAACCCTTACAATAAAAAAATATCTTTTATGAATTGGGCATTCTGAAATGATGCTTTACAACTCTTTCATTTGCACCCATCTCATTTAAAGAATGTGGTACCTGCAGAGTGAAGATATGTTGACCTCATATTCTATATAAACAACAGCTGGTACCTGACAGATACTCTTGGTTAATCCTAATGGGCTGCCTTAATTAGGTGAGCTATTCTTCAATGTGGATGTATGCAGAATGTCCAACAGCTGCTGAGGTATAACCTGCACTATTCTGGTACAAACCACTACAGTTTCTCTCTTCAACTGATTTTGGAAGTTTTTAGACACTGCAGAGGACAAATTAAAGGGAATCAGGGTGTTACACAGAACTGCAGGGCAAAAATTAACAGGGCCTGAACTTTCTTATTTTAGGATTTTTCCCTCAGTTGTTCCAGTTTTTTTACTGCAATGAAGCCTAAGGATGCAATATCTACTCCTTTAGCCCAGCTCTCTTTAAGAAATAGTACATGAGAGACAACTTTCAGAGCACCAATAAGATTGTTTAAAGAAACTATAAAGAAAAGCCATCAGGGGTAAAGAGGGCCAGTTAATATACTATGCTGAATGCTATATTTACATATATATATAAAATTTAAGACATCCCAAAGCCATGCAGTTCTTAAAAACTATATGGCTGACGTTTCACTTTTCTGGAAATATAATGATGCATAACATAATTCTATTTCAAGGGAAAAACAGTAAGTGCTGGTATGAGGTTGAAGCCCTACAGCTGCATTTCCCACAATTTCTCCTGGTGATTGTTAAAGATACCACAGCTCTACCTAGGAGTATAATTTTAATCAGAACTACTACCAAAGGAATCTCTAGGTCTTCCATTGCCAGTAGGTACAATAAAATGTGATTATGAATTTCTGTATCCAAGTACATTAGTCAAAATACTCAATATTCTGAGTTTTGCCAAAGAAGCAGCAGTAGTCAAGGTCAAGATATGTGTAATATAAGCACTTCAGCAACTATTATTTCATTATCAAGCACTGAAAAAGTGTAATGCTACCAAGGAGCCCATGTCTAGCTAGGAGTATTTAGTACGGTGTCCTAAAATGAGGTTTCCTGCAAAACAGATAGGAGCAGTTTTGGTATTTTGTTAAAAAAGGAGTTTTAAGGAAACGGTCGCGTACCTGTGTGATTTTAATAGAGATGTTTCCACATGAATTTTTAAAATCAGAGGCTTTGCTGAAGGAAACAAGGAGCTGATTACGCTGACCACCAAAATGCTCTCTGTAGTACTATCAGCACATGTCCAGGGATACAAAGAGACCCAGATTTGAGGCATACCATGTAGAAGAATCAAGAAAGAAAATACTTAAATCCACACTTCCTTGGCTTTTACAAGTTTTCTCCACTAAAAGAGGGAACTTCCTTCAACGCAACTAAAACTTATCTTTTATAAGTCAAACTCAAGCCTATTATGCACTCTATATAAAACACTCTTTGAAGTAGTTTGCACTGTTCCTTCTACAGCTCTGCAAGCTGAAGCACTTGCATGAGCCAGAAGGTTTCAGAGAATGCTTGTCCTGGATACAGTTGAAGGTGAGAATTGGAATACTGAGATTTGAAGTTTGAGATTAGTATGGCCTGGAAGCTGCTTCCTCATTAAAATGACTATCTAAAAGACCATCCACCAACAGCTCAATCTAATCACGTCTAGCTAGAGGTTACTGAAGAAGTGACAAAAGAAAACCATTTTCTTTGGTCTTTAAACCCAGCATGTGGAAACCTCTTGCAGTGGAAAGATCTGACAGCAGAGAGGATGAATGCTTCCGCACTACTGTGTTGTGCTACTGCAAGTTCAACTTTCCATACTGTATTAAATTTTAGGCTGTCTCTTCATACCTTTTAGGTTTTATTTTTATCTGAGACAACATGTCACAGGCTTCAGTACAACAAAAAGCGATGAAATAAGATTAATCAAATATCTGACCTTCTTCCCAACCAAGGCCAGGTTGGATGGGGCCCTGAGCAACTTGGTCTAGTGGAAGATGTCTCTGCCCACAGCAGGAGGGTTGGAACTAGATGATCTCTAAGGTCCCTTCCAACCAAAGTGATTCTATAATTCTACGATCTCAACTTGCTAAGCATTCCAATATTTGGAGTTGCAATCAATCAAACTGAAAGTGTTCCACTGTTAGCGACTAGGGTTATGGGTAATGAAAATAGTTTCCTGGCATCTCTGATTTAATTCTGATTAGTTGTTATCCTCTGTGTATGTTTAATAAAATGCTGCTCATGCTTTGTAGAAAAGGTCAAAGCATTCTAATAATTGCCACTTTTGTATACATATAGCAAGACCCATTATTTCTTTTCCCTTGGCTTTTCATTTTCTTGGAAATTGCTGCTTACTTGTTACTTGTTTGCTCACATCTTAACACAGTAAATTCGTATCACATTTATCTCTTGAGACAGCATGTGCCAAGCCACTATCTTCAACCCATGAGACAAGTGTTATGTTGACACTGAAGATAAAACTTAGGATATTGAGAATATTTCCATAAATGCCTGCCTGAAGTATTTATTACCTGTGCCAGGAGTGACAGAAGTGCAATATTATAATCAGAGAGATCACAACTTCTTCTTCGCACCTTCCTGTCCTAACATCTGGACAGCTAACACTGACATTTAGTTAGTTCTTGACAAAGTAAGCTCGACTTATGGAAGCAGTGGTTGACTCAAATTGCTGATTCCTCCTGGGATTACAGGCTTTCAGTTGTGGTGAAAATGTGTTGAAATAAAGTATTGATGATGGGCATACCGAAAAGGTCATTCTCGCTCCTGGAGAATGGTCTGTGTGTCTGCCTTAGTGAAATTAATTCAATTGCTTCCCTTTGGGACAGAGGCAGCCCACCAATGTGAGTATAAACAGCAATAAGAAAGATTACACTGTGAGTACTGAATATTTCAGCACTCGGAGACAGATAGGAGAAAGGGGCATAATTTTGCCCTAAGTAGTCAATGGCAAAACCAGACTGGTTTGTTCTGTTATTTAAGAGCACCAGCATAAAATATTTTAAGAGGTGAATAACATTCCATACTAAGATGTTTGCATCTGAAAATAACTGTGTTCTTCTTAACCTGGTGTTCCGTGTAATATTATTCATAAACAAGGAAACCTTCCCCTCTTTTTGTTCCCTGTCACTCTCTTGTCTCCTCTATCTTGTTCCAGCCCTAAGTCCAATGAGGTTCCCAGTTTGTAATGTAGTTTTTCAAACTGCAGCTTTCTAGAAGCAGTTAGCCTCTGCACAGGAGAAGCACTACAGTAGTAACCAAGGTGTAGATAAGGGTCTCAGGGATGCATAATCATTTTTTTGCAATGGCAAATGTTTTTATCACAGACTGTTTCAGTGTACAAAGAACAAACTAGAGGAACTGAGGTCTAGATTGAGGCCCATTTTTACATATAAAGAATGTGACATATAAACAGATTACTGTAGAGTGACAGATTACAGTGCATGCTATCAGCCCACGGGAAATCATTTATGCACAAAAGCAGATGTAGAGCCAGAGAAACTGCATTTTAATCACCATGTCTGACTTTACATATTATTTTAATGAATCTCAGAAATGGCCACTAATGTTTCACCGTATAAGAATATTCATACTTTATATTCTTTTGCCTTTGATGATGACGCTTATTTAGACTACAGTTGTTTTGGATTGAGGTTTGACTTTCATTGATGAAGTGTCCAAGACCATACTTGACCAGCACAATCTGAGAGACTAGACATTTCTGTAATGTGAGCCATAACACCAGCCCACGTTTTTGAGACACTGACCTTCACAGGATTCTCCACTTGGCGCAAACATCCCATTGTCATGGTAGCCATCTCTGCATTCGCAGTGGTACCAACCAGGCAGGTTAATGCAGTTAGCACGGCTGTCGCACTGAACAAAGCCATCCGAGCATTCATCAATATCTAAACGACAAAACAGAAGAGAATTCACACAGAGGAAATTGCTATATTCATCTGATGAAAGAACAATGTCTCTGATATTCCTGGGTTTCACAGAAGTATTTTCATTACTAACATTTGAATTTGCAGAATTACTTGCAGTGAAGTTTCGAATTGTTTCCATGAAAAGACTTGGCTAATGGTTTTGAGCCTAAACACAGTGGAGGTTCTGCTAATCCCAATTTACTGTAGACATCTTTACAACTCTTGTTGTCATAACACATGACAGGTAATCTGACATCTATGTAAACTGTCCACAACATGAAGAAAGTTCAGATAATAAGATGTTAAGCATTTGAGTAGTGCAGGCTGCCTGATAAATAAAGGTTTTTTTCTAAGGGTATACCAAAACATTAAATATTCACTCTGGTCCTTGCTTATGCTCTTGGTGACACCAATTTTAGTTACTGAGGCTTCCCTATCTTGTGGAGTTCCTGTTGTCTTATACCAACACCTCTTACTCTCACCATAATTGGCTGCAGACTTCTTTTCCACCATCAAAGAAAGCAGACAGGTTTCCAAACAAATGCTTTAACCATGAGGATGAAATACAATATGTTATCCTTCTCCCAAAAATTCCTTTGGGATACGTGTACCTTAAAAGATCAACTTTCACTGACTAAACTTTATAACAACACTTTAACATAAAATGTATGTTTTTGTGCACCCACTAGACCCAAAATCCACCAAAGCATGTCCTAAACACACCTGAGCTCATGAACTTAGCAAAGATGAGGAGAACTTTGTGACTTGTTCATTTCTATTGCCTTCAGGAACACAGTAATCTGTACTAAAGAATAAGTGCAAGAGTATAAGTGCTGTTAACAGTTAGAGAATACCAAGAGTATGGCGTCTAACAGGGATAAAAACGAGTTGTTCCCTATCAGATTCATTACCTTATCGTTATGTTTTATACCATAGCCAGAGCATTAAGGTTACTGAGAGGTGTCTGTAGAAGTGGCACAAAGGGAGACACACCATGTGCAAACTGCCCTCAGAAACAAAAAAACTTTAATCTCCCTCCACCATGAGTTTGAACAATGAATAAACCCTCAGTGTAGTGGCCACTCTGGCCAAAGCAAGGATTCAACCTTTAAAACTAAGAACTAAAGTAACAAATTAAGACTCAAACTGCCGAAGTACCTCAGCAATTGATCTAATATCCTCTGGGATGTAGGTATGAAAGAGAGGTGTGATATGACCACTGAGATATATGTGAAATATGTCAAAATTCTGCCCACAATCTCTGTTACTTCCCATTTATGTCATCTGTTATTTTCATTGGAGAAAGTGTAAACTGGCTAAGAAAATAAATGGTGAGCTGCAATAAGGTAACAAATCTTTTTTCTGAAAATAAAACTGTGCACATAGATAAAGACATATTCTTGTCTTTTATGAAATCTGTCCAAACACAAACTTAAAAAAACCTCAGGACTTCCTCATTTGTCTAAAACATTTTGTTCCACATTTGAAGATAATAAAATTATTGGTACGTGTGGGACACCTGCATAAGCTACAAGGTATAACAGTCACCTACATTTGCTTTTGAGTTGTATTTTTCTTATACATGCCAGGGGGTAGGCGGGATGTACTCTGGGTATTTTATTTACAAGCCAAATAACATTTCTTTGGAATTTCTTTGGAATAATTGTACAACTGTATCATAAGCGTATTGGTTTTTAAAACCTTTACAGACATCTGACAAAATTCCATTAAAAATTTTCACTATGATGTCCCAGTCTGATTTACTATCAACAGTATCTCTGTAACCAGGCACGCCTGATGTACATTATCAGTATTTATGATTATGAAAATTACCAGTACTCTTGCTGGAATATTTCAGCAAGCATATATTTTGCTTGCTTTGTGCATCACGAATTAAGTCATAAGCCTCTATTGGTTTAAGACAGAATTTTCAACTCCACTATGAATTCCAAGATAATCATCTAAGTAGTCCTGCTGCAGGACTGAGAAATGCCAAACCTTTACAATCTTCCACTGCTCAGTGTGTCTCTTTCTAAATCAGTATAAACTCTGGCCTTTTTCTTGTGAGCAGCCAGGAGCCAGTGGGACCTCAGAGGTGTTTGAGAGATCAGAGGAAGATCAATGAAAATTATGTTACAGTAGTGAGAAAAGGTTGGCTTGCAGTCTGTGTCTTATCTGCTACTCTTCACTCACAAACCCACAGAGTACTTAAGAAAAAGGAAAGCAAAAGAAGAAAGGAGTGCTGTCTAGAAGTTCCCTTACCCCTGGGAATGTGCTGCCTGGCAGACAGCTTGCCTGGCAGAACAGAAGTGACAGTGCTAAATGCTTGGGATCACCTGGTCAGTGCAAGAGAACTTGTTAGGGTGGTCCAAAGCTACAAGCCTCAGAAAACCAACAAACCAGTAAACTCAGAGACTGAAAGAGAAGAGCTGTTGTTAAGACTCAGTATTCATCCTGGCTACTTAATAACGTGCATTAAGACACTGGATGGTATATATTCCTTCTTTGGGAAAGTGGAATGTATTTATTGTTGATGAGTTGGAGAAAAGAGTGTTATTTAGGTCAGAGTAATAGATATGAATTAAAGAAAGCTTGTGTTCCTCTCTTTGGAACAATTTATGTGTGAATCTGAATCTTAAAATTGTATGTGCAGTATCACAGGCACAAGCAGAATGCATTCTGATGAACTCACTGATCATTCAGGAAAAACAAGCTGTGAATGTCACATTGGTATTGGTAAACTGATAACAAAAGCAGCTTTTTGGTATTTATTTGCAAACTAGCTGACAAACATAAGAAATATTACTTAGGATGAAATACTCTTACAGATGTCAATAAGCAAAGAAATACATTCTCTGTTTTTGTTGTGGCTGCATGCAAAATTGAGTGGAGTTATGAAAGAAAGCCTACCATCAAAAGCATGTATGGAAGCACGCTTCAGATCTTGAAAAAATGTCTTATTCCCTATAGATTGCTTGCCATTTTATTGGAACCATTGCTGCATCGATGCTGAATAATCCATTACTCCTTTACTAACTTTGTAGGCAAACGATATCTTAAGCACATGTCAGTGGGTTTCAGAATATAGATGTTTCTTATGCACAGAATGTTGTTCTAATTCTCCCAGTTAATGCTGATCATTAATTCTAGTAAAGATGTGCTCTGTAATGGGACAAAGTATGACTGTCGCAACTCTGTTAAACAAGAAAACGCAGCAGAAATGTGTCTTGCAGAGCCATAGCACTTATTTCATGGAAAATTTTCTTGACATTTGGATAAAAGGATTTCTATTTTCAAATGAGCATAGCATGGCTCAGGAAGTGCTGTAAAAGTATCTACAACTAAAATTATCTTATTAGTATGGGAAAAGCAGACAGAAATAATTTTCCTCTGTCCTATCGTGAAACCTATGATGAATCATCTTCTAGCTGCTCAGTCAGAGGTGTGAGCTGACAAGAGAAGAAAAACTGATTGAAGTTTTGCTTGGCCAGTGGCTGTGGTGTATCAGTGGGCTATATGGAACATTAACAGCACTAATGAAGTCCTGTTTGATGCTGTACTAGAAAGGTATGAAAAATGAAATATTACTTTATAGAAGGAAGTTACCAAAAGGCTTTATATTTTCAAGTATGAAAAAAATTAAATAAAATGTTTAAGTACAGGAAAAGGAAGAATGTATATTTTTCAACAGAAGATGATGACATTTTAAAGCAGAACAAAATAGACACCTTATTCTAAATATGCAAGTTCTGGTCTTTAGCTGGATATAAAGAAGGGTGGAAAAGTGAGGGGAGAAAAAATAAAATAAATATTAAAATAATTAAAAAAAGGAAACACCTCCATCTTCCACAGGAAGTAAAATTAAGTTGTATATTATGTGTGATGGGCTAGAGCAAATGACCTCATCCTCGTCCTTTTCCAACTTATGGCAGAACTCCCATTGACTATCATGGAGGTAGCGATTGTCTCTATTTTTCTCTTTCCTTTTCAAATAAAGAGCACAATTGCACATAGCAAATCTGCCACCCCACTGATGCAAGTGGCCAGGCTTGGAACAGAAGTTGCTGGAAGTAATCTGCATCTCAAACTGGAGAGTAGCTACACAGCTGTACCACAGCACCTCAGCACCACCTGCTCTGGCCGTGCTTCCACCCTGTGGCATTTGCACAGCAGAAGATATGTGATTCTGGCCCTTGAAACACTGTGGCTGGAGAACATACACACACCGGTGAGACTGGTGAGCCTGCAAAACACCAGGAACATGTGAACTCTCTCTACCCTACGTAATTCATATATACACTCATAGCAATACTGTACTTAACTATTGCACAAAACAGGGTAACTGACTGTTGCACACTTATGTTGCATATGATGTGGTTTTCAAAGACCTGAGTCTTCTCCTGTGCATTTGTCTTAAACTTCAGTCAGCCTGCTTATTTTCATATTTTGTTACCAATTTTTCAACTCAAAAATGACTGGATTTTTTGCCGAGGCCCCACTCTAATAAAGCAGACACACAGTCAGAGACATTTTGAAAGTAAGAATGGTATGTGCCTAGCTCCCCTTGACATGAAAAAAATTTGCTCTCTCAAATCACCTTTTTTATATCTCAGAATCACTCATTTCCTGAATTGTGGCAACAGTTTTAGCTAGTATACCCCCTTCTCTTGGGAACACTGAGAAAACTCTGCTCCCTGAAGAGTAAAATAGGATCATTAGCAAATTATCCACTGGTACAGTAAGAAAAAAGGAAAACTAGCTGTCTGATGAATATTATTAGAGAATTTCTGTATAATAAGATCTTTTGAAGATTGAAAGTGGTATAAAATTGCCAATTTGAAAGATAGCAGTGCTCTTTCATCCAGCATAGGAACAAGCTCTCTAATGTGGTCAAGCTGCACTCAAAGAACCATGGTGTGGGGGAAGGGGTGAAGTTTCTACCATTTTACATTACTCACTACTTACATATTAATCACCAAATCCTCCTCTTAGAAAAGCCTGCTTGCCACCATCAAGCACCAACTTATGGAGGCAGAGAACACAATGTAGTCCAAAAATCTTTTTTTTCATTAACTGCTTTATCCAGGTCAGTACAACCCAAAGTTGTTCTCGCTTGTCAAGAAGTCAACACCAAAGATTCGTAGCTGTGATTACTTAGAATTTAGTTATCTCCACGCAGAAGTTTTTCTGCAACAGTATAATTCATGTCACTTAGCTAAGACTGCTCAATTGCAATAATCTGTCCCAGTGCTAATTGGGTTTTATTACTGAATATAGTTATAAAGATTAATAAGCAATCAACATCTTCCTTAATGTTCATTCGCTACTGGATCAGGCTAAATTTGAGATCTCATTTCAAAGGCAACAGCCTTTGCAGTCTAATGCTAATGTCCAGAGACACCCATATCCCAGCCTCCATAGTCAGCATAAATAAAGTGAAAACAACTGAATGAAAAATAATTTCAGAACAAGACCACTGAAGAAGTGGCTTATGAGACTATGAAGATGTTTAAAAAGATAAATCTTCAACGTTTTTGTAATGGATACATTTGGAATGGTCAGACTGTGATATGTCCTTGCACATGTCATCACGTTTTCAAGGATATTATATCTGACTTGGATATAAAAGACCATGTTGTAACTATTCAGATTTACACTCAGTTAACAGAATACCTGGTAGGATTAAGATGATGTCTGGGTTATCTACTTTTCGTAAATACATACACAGGAGAAAAGGCCTTACTCAGTAGGACAAAATGAAAGACCACTGTACTGTACAAAGTATTTGCTATCATAACTCAGATTTCTGGAATAGCTTTGAAAAGGGTTCACTATCTCTACTGTAAGTTCTAGAGTCACATCCCTTGCACTTAAGAATTGAAAAGTAGTTGTGTTGGTTTTCATGTGACAGCAGATTTTTATATGAGGATACTTGAGAAGACCCTCCTGTTCAATCAGATCTTTGATTTGAGATCTTATGCAAGAAACAGGCCCCAGAGGAGAAATACAAGAGCTTGAAACTATTTAAATATGCTAGAGCTATCTTGTTGTTAAAACAAAATATCAGCTTTTAGGATTTCCATCCCACCATATTCCCATATACCACATGCACATTAATATCACATAGAGGAATAAAAACCCCAAGAATATAGAAGCTGAGAATGTTCACATAATTCAGAAAACCAAAGTTGCTAGGAATGATTTTTAAATCTATTTTGTGAAGTTTGATCAGTAACTTTTTTCTCACACTACTGATGACTACAAAAGGAACTTTCTTCCTTGGTCAAAAAGACCCTGATTTTGTTCACAATCTCACTCTGATTTGTTCAGCTTCCAGTAACTTTTTAAAGGTACGATATCGTATTTTGAGTACTAGGACATGTTTTTCACTGTATGGGTTATCACTTAAAAGTCCTCATGAAATTATAAAATATTCTTTAATAATTTTAATCTATTCTTTAATATTCTTTAATAATTTTAACCGCAATGTCATACCAATATTTTATTCAGCTGCAAGTTTGAATCATGAAGGGCAAGATTACAGCTGGCCTGTGGGGCAAAGAGAGAAGTCACCCGCAATTTTATCCTTCCATAATATAGTTCCACAAGCAAAAGAGCTTTCTCTACACAGCACTAAAAACATCAGTTATCTCAGATACAGCCTTCAGAGAAGAGCAAAGACTATAGCCCTTCTTGTTCCTGCTCCTGCAGGTAATGAATTAGGCCCATGTTGGAAAAAAATGCATTTGCAATGACTTTGGAGTTGCAGCTTCCTTATACCTCCAAGATTTAGTAAAACTTCTGGCTAAGTCACCTGAAAACAATAACCTGGCTCAAGGGCAGGAAACCGCAGCTAAAGTTTTAAATGTCATGTTAAACATTGCTTCAACAGGTTGAGTCAGTGCTGTAGATGATAATTCTTCACTAAAAATTTCCAACTATCATGCTGCATGAAAAAAATAACTGTTATAACAGTAGTTTTTTTCTTTTTCTCTCCTTTTCCTTTTTTTTTAAATCCTAGCAAGACCATGATTGCATTTTTTAAAGTACTCTGCCCATGAAAAACTAATTTAGTTACATTAACGAAAAGGAGGCAAAATGTGATTGAGAATGTAATATGAAATTACAGTTCATTAATTCTTCAAGTATGCAATTTTCCAGATTCCTGATCCCCCATTGATTTCTGCACACCCCCATAGGTCCTGCTAAATGCCAGTAAAAAGAAATTCATTCGTGTTGGTATTTCATGTGTGGCAGTGGTGGCGTCAAAATTAGACAGAAACATTATGAAAGGGAATTTTCCACTGACTGTTCATCACGCAGCTAACAATTTTTTGTTGTCAAAAATTGATTAATCACAGACCATACCAATAATTGAAACTATGGTAGTCTCTTATTACACATCCAATATCATCACAGGAATTGGTACTCATAAGCACTGAAGTTCAGAACAACTAATTAGGCATGATGAACTACATACATCCATTAACACTGTAAAATAAAAATAATATATTTGTCAGGCATATTGTGAGACAGAGATTGTGCCAATCCTCATTAGAAAAAATAACTGAGAGGTATTGGTCCTCTATTTCTAGCTGTTGACAAAGAGGTGATTTTGTTTCACTTTGTTCATCTTTCTAAGTGCAGCACCTCAATTGTAGTGCACACTTCTGTTTCCTCTTTAGCCCTATCTTGAAAAAGAAAAGTATTTATTTTCTTCAAGATACCAAAAGCACTTTTATACCTTGAAACAGACTGACAATACCCATTTTAGATACCTCTTAGTCTCTGGAAGTTATGATAGAGATAGAACTAACACACTAGCACTAGCTGCTAAAGATGAGTAAGAGAAGAGCTAGTTTGGCCAGATATTACCTCTTCTCCAATAGGTGTGAAGGAAGGCTATACTTGCACAGTGTAATGATGAAAGATCTTTGGTTTCCTCAAGTGAGGGGTTAAGTAAGCCATAACCATGAGTTATGATGTTTACACATATATGAACCAATGATGCAAACAGCACATTCTCAGCTTTTTTGGGGGGTTCAGCTTTGCTTTGTTTCAGATCAGTTCTGTCAAAAATTACAGCAGATTTCCAAGTATTTATTTCAAAAGAAATTTTTTGAAAATAAACAAAAGAGCACACAAAGCAACTAAAACAATGTTTTGGCTAGGAATTGTTTCGGTAACCTGATTTGAAGTGGTCTCCTGCTATAGTCCAGGGTATTGTACATACTTTACATATGCTAAAGTTTAAAACATTCTTACCTACATTTTCCTACCCATGGCTTCTTACCATGACTCTTAGCCCATATACCATAATTTGCATTGCTACTCCTGAACTGTCAAATAATGTAGAGATTGTACAGAATTGCTGAAGCACAAAAAAGGTAAAAAACCCACACCATTCTCTTGCTTGGGCTATAAACATATCACTGGCATTTATCTGCAGAAACTGCAAGCTCCCTCATGTTGACAGCAAAAGGAAGGGCTCCATGGAGATACAGGGCAATGACTGGCAGTATTATAGATTTTAATTCCACTAATAGTTGAATGGCTCATAATTCATGACAGAGCTTACAGTGAGTGATGAAGGTCATCCCTATCTCCCTTACATAACAGAAGGAAATTCTCTTATAATGCTGCCGAGCTGCACTATTCACATTCTATTTATAGGCAACTGTATTTTAAGAATGTAGATGAAATTTTAGTTTTCATGTTTAATAAAGGAATTTTTTCCCCATAGTAAATATAGCTAAGTAGTGGACGCATTTTGATGTTTTCAACACGTAACAAGAAAATCCTGTCTCCTCAAAGCTTTTTGTAGAGTTCTTTCTTCCCTGGCCCTGCTTTCTCTCTTTTTTTTTTTTTTTCTTTTAATCTGCTACATATAGGATTGTAGTGTTGCAATAAACTAAATAAAGATATAAAGAAAAAATCTTTTGTTATTTAAAACTGACGACTCCGAAGGAGGAAAGAAATTATATGCACCCAAGAAACTGTGCAAGGAAAATGAAGGGAGAAAAAGACACAGAAGGATGAAGCAGCAAAGCATCTTAAGCTATAAAACAGAAATGATGAGCTAAGTAGGGTTCATGCCTAAATTCAGAATACCCATTAAACTCAATATGGGCATTTTTTGCTTAAATTCTGTCAAATATTTACTTTGTGAATTATTATAAGTAAAAACGTAAAGCAAAGTAAAACATTCCAAGCTTCTAAAGTCACCAGCATTTGTTTCTCTGCTCAGTTTTGAGCTTGTTTTTCATATCTGAGAAAAATTAAGGTGGTGATGGGAAGGGTGACCTCCCTTTAAAACACTGCAGCCAAGCAAAAAGCACCTCACCTGCAGAACCCTGGCTTTCCTCTTTGTTTGCTGCAGATCTCATTTGTTTACTCTCACAAACAACATTTAAACCTTTTTCTCCTATATAATGAGATAGCCATTTTAGAATATGTCCTTTTTAAAAGTCAAAGGGTTTTTTTAGGTTTTACAAATTGTCTGTACTTTTCACTCACAGAAAATATGCTATAAACCGCACCATGTCTTCTCTTAGCTATTGACATCTTCGAACAGAGTGGCAAGGGGACCAGAAATGAGATGACCCATGTCTTATCTGGACTTTGGCTACTACCTTCTTATGCAAACTATGTCACCTACTCAACTTACCTCATGTGGTTTGATTTCCACATCTGTAAAATGGGGAGAAAGTGCTTCTACCATCTCTCTTTTTTTTTCACATGAACCATTCTGGATGAAAAAAATTAGGTACAGTCCTAATTTGGTAAATACCTCATGTGCTAATGCCAAGGATCAGTTTGGGGAACAGTAACAAATTGGGAAACTGGAACTACAAAAGAGTCCAACATGTTTCAGGAAAAGATGAGAGGAAGAACACTGAGCTGTAGAGATGGATGCTGCACCCCTTGTCCTTTCTAACCCATGTACTTTATTTGGTAGCACAGGCAGATCACAGAAGTCACAAGGACACTCAGTGATAAAAATTGCCATATTGGGACCAGTGTTATTTAATATCTTCATTACTGACATAGATGAAGGGACTGAGTGCACCCTCTGCAAATTTGCAGATGACACCAAGCTTAGCAGTGCTGTTGACACATCAGCTAGGTATAGCTGTATATAGCACCAGCATATGCAATTAAATTCATATTATACATTTTCAGAGAAAATATTTGGAGAAGGAGAAGAACAGGAAGCTGTTTTGTACACCAGCATGATGAATTTCAGAATCTCACTTACTAACAGGTTATCTATACCATATACATCAAGTTTGCAACCCACTGGTAACCACATCCATTGGCTTCACATCTATTTTTCTGTAGCCTGAATTCACACCTGGAGCATTGTTAAAGTAGAACATTCCATGCATGAAAGGCTTTTTCTCCAGGAGTTAGCTGAACACCATTCTATTACAGTTTCTTAGACTGCCAATCATATTTTCGTTTTGTTTTGAACTTCCTTGTAATAGTAAATATGAAGACTTTTACTGGAACATAGTTAGCTGAAGTCTGCTGAAATTATTAATTATAATAACTATTCAAATGTCAATAACTAATTAGTATTGTGGGATATGCAGTATTATAGCTCTCCTTAGCAACAGTCCTTTCGGAATCTAAGCTTACTCTTGGACTGTAAACATCATACACTCAAGGTTTCTATGCTTATTTCTGACTAAAATCTGTTGAATTTTTTCCTGAGTGGGAAAAAAACCCTCATGCAGAGCTTTTTTGGAGAAGAGTTTCAGCAAAAACTGAAACACTGTGCTGGACTTTCTTGCTCTCTCTCTAAAGGATCTTCCAAATTCTTTTGAGCTAAGGGAGGACAAATAAACTTTAGCCACTTTATGCCCTTTGTACAAGTGAATGTAGAATTCTCAGGCAACACAAAGGTGACAGAGATGTTGCATTGAGTTTGCATGACCAGGTTTTAGAGGTGGGGAGGCTACAGGGGAAGCTTCTGTGAGAAGCTGCCAGAACTTCCCCCACATCTGGTAGAGGTAGTGTCAGTTGGCTCCAAGATGGACCTGCTGGTGGCCAAAGCTGAGCCCATCAACAAAGGCGACAGTGCCTCTGGGATAATGTGTTTAAGAAGGGAAAAAGTTGCTGCAGGGTAACTACTAGAAAGCTTATCAACAGAAGCTGTGAAGATGATGGCTCCTAACCTCATGATTTATGTAAGGTTTATAAACAGGAGTGCAGGAACAAAAATACAGGAATCAAAAGTTAATTTGTGCTTTCTGCTCCAAAGCAGCCAAATGAGATTTTTCAGAAACTTTCTAGGAATTTCAGATTTGACAGTACAAATTAGGCTTGTTTGACCTATGTGAGTGAGGCCAAAAAAACCCAAACAAACAATCAACCAAACAAACAAACAAACAAAAAAACCAAACAAAAAATTCCAAGTTATGAAAGGAAATTACTGTGTTGATTTTAGCTTACTCCTTACTGGTACTTGTTCAAATCTCAAAAGTCACCTTATATTCTGAAAGCATTAAAAAGTTTTGCAACCGTAAGAGAAGCAGAAATGTTGTCAGTCAGATAACTGATACACTGGTATGGCTTTGTAAGGAAATAACTCATGAAGTCATATTCTGCTAATCTCTCCTGAAGTCACCAAAAAATATTCTATGTGAAGATACACATTCCACATTGCATAACTGTAGCTGAGTGATAGGATTGTAAAACACAAATTATGTATTCAAAATTTGTTATTAGGGTTCCATATCAACTTACTGGAAATTTATCATAGTGACATATTAGAACTAGCTGTTATTTTTAAAGAAGACATAGAAGTTGATGTTATAGGATTCTTCCCATAAGTTTGCCCATGGTTCTACTACCTGCTTTTCCCACAGGCATCACTAAACGCATTAGTTATGTGCATTAGCTCAATAACCCAAGGGTAGCTCAGACACTGTTCTTGCCTCTGAAATCCATAACTGACATGCAAAATAGCCATCTTTGAGAAGGGCAAAACCCTAGTGCAGATCACTCATTTCTCAGCCTGTGCAAGCTGAATAGTGACTTTATACAGCAAAGATGCAAGTGATAAAGAGAGATGCTTCAGCATCCTCAGCAAAACCATTAAATTATTTTTAGCAGCTGGGCCTTGTCTCTTTCTGCTGAAATGGGAACTACAGAAGATATTAATTGAATGCAGGTGCGTGCAGAAATTCAGAAATGTTTTTATTTCAAAGACTGATCTCCCAAGAACAGAAAGTACAGTTAGATAAAGATATTTACTGTTAAAATTTTAAGTTTAACCTTTTTAAACAGGATATCGAGAGTCTCCATCTACATTTAAGCTATGGTTGGAAAGGCCAAACTTCCGAACCCAACACACCACATATCCAAATTTTAATAGGGCAGGAACCCCAAACACTTGCCAAAGAAATGGAGAGCATTTGGAAGGACTCAGGGAGGGAAAATGGCAGTGATTTCCTATGGTTATGGCAGCAAAGCCCAGTAAGGAGCTGGGCACATCAATTTGCAAAATTTTATCCAGACTCTACAGAATAACTCAACTTTCTCTTTTTTCTGTGTATTCAAGTTAGCCCTTTAAGGTAAAGAAAGCGTTCCCTGATGAAAATATTCTCTAATTTCTAAGCCTCAAACTTGGGAGCCTCCCCAAAAACAGAAGCCTGAATACTCAGGACACCAAGATCCAAGCAAGTCAAGTGGACTATGAAAACTAATGAACTAAGGGAGGCACCCCTTCTTCCTACAGCTCTTGCTCTTGACAGTTCATGTCTGTGCTGCCTTCATGTTCATTTCACTTTCCTCTTGCTCCCTTCTTTTGTTTTCTCCTTCACTAAAAATCCCAGCAATCCCATAAGGATTTCAGAAAAAAAAAATTAATATGCTTTCTGCTCAAGGAGTTTTTGTGTTATACTCCTTTATTCCAGCAAAAAACCAGCTTCTCCTGTTGGATTATGAAGGGCACACTTTTTACTCTGGCTTTGTGCAGGACCTTGCATACTTGTATCACAAATTTGAGCCTTTTGGTATTACTGTTATAAATCCCAGCCTGGCTATCAGTAATTTAATTCTTCATTGTAACAATAAAACTAAGCAAATGGGAGATTCCTGAGCTGCTCAGAAAATTCTGACTGTGATACTCTCATAGCTTATGGAGAGTTTTCATTAGACTGTGGCCAAGAATTCCTAAGAGTTCTGCCAAAAGCAATTTTGGTTCTTCAAGCATTGGTCCAACACTCTATGGGCCTCAAATGCGACTTGTGTCACAGCTTCAGAGCCAACCTGGCCACAAGATGATTGCAGTTGTTTTAACTGAACACAAGGAATCAAATAGTTCTCTTGTAATGCTCTTCATTTTTACAAAATCAGTAAAGTTCACAAGCTTTCTGGTTACTTTGGTAAAGCCTTCTATTAAAATACTAGTAAAATTTTTTTCCTAATAACTGGGGAATCATAGTTAAAATACTTTCACAAGCTTTCTTTGGAATAGGAATAATAATAGTCTATAATAATACGAATCCAGTTATTATTATGGTCATTGCATCTGAAAAAAATTAGTTTGGATTTGTTGAAAAGAGTAATAGTCATGAATTTTAATTACTTAGCTTATGTACAAAGTACAAGAAAACTGTGATGAGATCTGGTCTATAACGATTATTTATCCAAATCGCTTGTCTGAGTTGTATTTCTGTATTTGGAACTACAAATGCTAAGTACAAAGTTGCAAGAATTGGTTTTAGCAACATCTTTTTTTTTCTTTCTTTCCCCATGAAGGGGAAGCTTTCCGTACATGGAAAAGAAAAAGTGGAAAAATGCAGAAAAGAGACAAATAATACATATTCCTTGGATTTGCCTATTTCTGGTATGAGATCAGGTAAGAGAGGGACATCTGACATATGAAATACTAACCTTTTTTTTTTTTTCATAACTTCAGTTACACATTTAAATAAGCCAACTGTTAGAAACAATGTATGGCTGAATTAATGTAGAATCTGTAAATTAAAAACTGTCCAGGGGAATGGTCATAGTGCAAAACGAGTGTGGAAACTCAAAATGAAGCTGACAAGCAGCAAAAATGCTGTAATCTTGTATATATACATTAGCAGATATGCATATAGAGTAGGAGAACAAATCCTTTCTTAAAGTTCTATGACCAAATTAAAGGGGGAATTGCAGTAACAGCAACCAAATCTAACAAAATAATCCTGTTCTGAATTCTAAAATATAACACTTTTCAAATAAAATTTTACACAGCATTTAAAAATGTCACTTGAAGAATTCATAATTTTGCAATCAAACAAGACCATATTAAGTCAGGTGGTTTGAAGAAATTTAACAGGCACAGGTATGTTTAGATTTGCCTGGTAGTCTCATCGCTACATTGTAGAAGTCTGCTCTACTTAGTACTACTGTGCCTTTTAAGACTTTAAAATCTTTTAACATATAAACCCTACCTCCCTAAGCCAATGACGCATCCTCAAGACTAATAATGCCTCAACTCATATCCTTTGGGAAGAGGCATAGAAATTCTTCCACTCATTTTTATGACTTTTGGTCTCATTATTATGGCTTAATACCAACTTTTAAAAAAAGGTGGTGGAGGTTCTTATATCTGTACATGATTCTTCCATCTGTTGCCTCATTCCACTGGTCCATTTCCACACGGCACAGATCATGACTAATCTAAAAGGCTCCCAACAGATCACTGGAAAGTGTTGTAACAGCTCTGTTAATGGTGAAACACTGCACAGTGTATACATTTTCCCACTGAAATACCTGATTAACACTAACAGTTGATTCTCCTTATGTTTCTGACAGAGATATGGCTCCTACTGACGTCCCAGAAGCATCATTTTGGAAGCAAAAAAATTTTACAAAACCATCCTTACCTACACGGGGCTTCACTTTGCTTTGCAAAAGCTGCATTGAATTTAGGCTCCATAGGTAGAACCTAAGTATGGGCAGCATCGTCCTTCTCATGCTTTGGGAGAAATATAGACACTGATTGAGTATGCAAGGATGGCTTTTGAGAAGGACATGGAAAATAGTGAGGTGGGTACTCAATGCCTTCTTCGCCTTCGTCTTTATGGGTAAGCTTTGCCTTCAGGTGTCCCCAGTCTCAAGACTAGTGTCAAAGTCTGAAGCAAAAAAATCTACCCTTGCTGGAGGAGGATCAATAGCTGAACAAAGTGGAAAAAACATAGATAGATCAAACCTGATTAGATGCACCCAGGAGTGCTGAGGGAGCTGGCTGATATCACTGCAAGACCAACTGTCTTTGAAAGGTCATGGTGACTGAAAGAAGCGCCTGAAAAATGGGAGAAAGCAAATTTCCCTCCTTTGAGAAAGGCAAGGATCCAGGGAACTGTGGATTAGTCAGCCTCACCTCCACTGCTCAAAAGCTGATGGTATCCTCCAAACATATTAAGGACAAGGAGGTGATTTGGAACAGTCAGCACTGATTTATGAAGAAGAAAGCATGCCTGGCCAACCTGATAGCCCTTTAACATAAGATGACTAGGTTGGTGAATAGGAGAAGAGCAATGGACATTATTTATATCAGTAAGGTTTTTGATGTTCTCGTAACATCCTCAGACAAGCTAAAGAGTGCAGGCTGAATAAATGGACAGTGAGGTGGATTGAAAACCTTCTAAATGCCTGGCGTCAGGGAGCTCTGATCACCATAAAACATCCAGTTGCAGGCTAGTCATTTAGCAACGCACACCCCCATAAATACTGGATACTGGGCCAGTACTGTTCAACATCTGGACAATAAGGCAGAGTGCAACTCAGCACATTTTCAATTAAATGAAATTTGGAGCAGGGGTTGCTACACCAGGTAGTTGTGCTGACATTCAGAGAGTCCTCAGCATGCTGGAGAAATGGGCCACTGGGAACGTCATCAAGTTCAGAGGAAAATACAAAGTCCTACAGCTATTAAGAAATAACCTCAGGTACCAGTAAAGGCTGGGGACTGGGCAGTTGAAAAGCAACTTTACTGAAAATAGTCTGGAGATCCCAGTGGACATTACATTGAACATAAGGCAGGATTGCGCACTTGTAGCAAAGGTGGCCAACAGCTTCCTGGATTGCATTAGGAATCATATTGCCAGCAGGTCAAGGGAAGTGATCATATCCCTCTATTTTATGCTGTTGGGATCCTATCTGGAGTGCTAGATCTTGCACTGTATTCCCTAGTATAAAGAGAGATGTGGAGCAAATCCAGCGCAGTGCTGCGAAGATGATTAATGGACCAAAGAATCTGCCATACAAGGAGAGGTTAATAAAAGCTGAGATGTTCAGCCTGGGAATGAAAAGGCTGAGGGGGAACTTATCAATGAGTATAAATACCTGACAGTGTTGAGGGAAGCTAGACACTGTCAGTCATGTCCAGGAAAGGGAGTAGGGGCAGGGGAAATTTCATTTGAACACAATGAAAAGAATATTTTTTTTACTTTGAGGGCAATTGAACACTGGAATTGATTGCCCAGAGAGCTTGTGGAGTCTCCAAAGTTGAAAACATTCCAAATTCAACTGGGCAGAGTCCTGAGAAACCATCTGTATTTGACCCTGCTCTGAGCAGGGGATTAGATAAGATGATCTCCAGAGGTCCCTTCCAACCTCATCCTTTTTCATGATTCTAAGAAGTTATTTAAACAGAACTATTAAACCACCTTTTACAGACGGAAACAGTGAGAACTGGTGCTGCATTTTCTAGGTTACTACTGGGGTGTGGATTCAACCTCCTGTTAATTAATTCATAGGTTCAGCAGCTGCTGACAATTTCTACATAACTGTATGTTTAAAGTTAAAAATGCCAAGATTCTTCAATAAGCAGTTTTTAAATATGTGCAGCATAAACAGAAGTAAGTAATACGCATTTTTAAAATAGATTTGCCATCTTTACTTCAATCCCCATCTTTCTCCATATGTGATCGCAATGGAAGATGTCTGCCTAGAAAAGATTCATCACCTTTGTAGATATAGAGACTGCTCAAAGTGAAGCTTCCAGCATAAATTATTTGTAGTATGAACATCTTGAATCACTTCAAGCCTAATGAGAAGTACCTTCAGGAAATTCTTCTGCATTCACTTCCAGGGAATATGTACTGTTTGAAGGTCCAGTTTTCTTTTATGTCTGTATACAGCACCATTTTTCTGACAGCCCAGTGTCAGAACACATCAGCTTTTACTCTTTATTGACTGGATAGCTCTTCCATTTGCCAGTATTTCAGACTGTATGTTTCAAAGCCATGAACAAGTAGATTACAATGCTATTCTGCACATCAGTATCCAAATGAAGTGACATGTACCCCTGTGGCTGACCTCCAGCATCACTAATTTCTACAGTAGGAAAAAAATATGATGTCCAAAGGAGGTTAACCAGGAGAGGGGGGCTTCTCCTTTCAAAGCTGACCTATGAAACTGGTTTGGGGATGGCAAATTGCCTCCAAATCACAACAATAGTATCACTAGTTGTGCAATATCAGGTCAATACCATACCAACCTTATGTTAAATATTGAGATCACGTATTCAGAAAGGCATCAGGTGTCATCCAAGACTCTGCCTGTCACCCTATATGTTTCCTGAAGGGCATGAAGGATGGGCAATTAGGCCACCATTTTCAAGGCTTTTGAAGGACATTTGGGACTGAATACAGTTAATCTAACTTAAGTTAGTTTAAGGTACCTGAACTTTCTGAACTGGGGACAGAGTGTCCTTGGGTTGTCCTCTAAAGAACGGAGCAGAGATAGGACTTCCAGGGGCATTTCAGAAAAACCAGTAAGATCTCTCTTTGGTAGTGGCTATTAATAGTGGCTATACAAGGAGACTAAAGCAAATATGTTTCTAGCCTACACACTATGGACAGGAGTATAAAGCTGCAAAAGAGAATTATGAACTTCAAAACTATACATGTTTGATTTACTTGATAACAGGAGAATGCAATAAGGGGCACATAAAACAACTATTACTACACCAAAGTAACTGTTTTAATACTTGAGCATTATCTTAGCATAGAATTTGTTCCAAGCAGAAGCAGTGTTAGGATTAAGAGACCCGTACCATGCTATTTGCAGTCTATGAAATACTGAGGAATACTTGAAAACTTGCTCTTTTGAAATTTTCTAGAAATAGATGAGCAATCAGGATGCTGCTTTTCACACAACATCCATCTTGTGCAGTGTGGTAATATTTGCTCAAATACAGAAGAATGAAAACAACCACATTTCTCACCTCTCAAATGGACCAGATAATACAGAACTCAGACCAGTCTGTGTTTTTCATTAAACTGGATATGTTTGCAAGTCAGATGAAAGCAATACTTGCTAAAATTACCTCCTTTCCTCTGCTTGGAAGATTTATTGAAGGCAATATAGAACAGCAACAACAGTCAATCATATGTGGCAGACTGCCCTTTTATTAGGTATATTGAAGCCAATTAATCTAAGCAAGCTTTCTCCCTTTACCTCCTGGAGGCATGTATGCTTAGAGTGCATTTAAAAATTCTGCAACAATAAATAAAGGTGCTGAAACTATTAATTTGAACTTTGAAAAATTATTTACAAGCACTTGAGATACTAAGCATTAACATTCTACATACTCCGCTGAGCAATATAATTTGATTAGATCTAAGACTTAGAAAATAAAGTTCTAAAACAAAGCCCTTGTGCTACTGCCTTCCTCAGGGGTAGCAGGAAAAAAAAGGAATGCTTGTAAAAGGAGGTAAAAGCAGTAGGAACACTGAAACCTCCCCTAACACTGAGTAAAGAAAGTCTGAGTTAATCACAAGTCCACAAATAAGACTGTCAGGAAAGGTGGGGTTACTGAACCAGTAACACATGTATAGCAGAGAAGTTATCAGTTATTGGAATTTATTTCTAGATGTCAGATTATTTGTTATTTATATGAGACACTCAAGGCCATTTGAGGTGAAAAGTAACTCTATAATAATATTATTAATTATGAAACATCAAAACCCAAGATGTCTTAATTCATGTTCTAATTTTTGCAGTCCATGTGCTTCTAATTAGAACTGCTGTAATATATTCTCTTGGGAAGCATATAAGAAAAGTGAGTAATATTTTTGTGGCAGCTTCCTCTTTTCAGGGCACACACTTAAATATTCCTTTATTCTTGGATTACGTCAAACATCCTCCTTGGATTAGCTTAATCTTAAATGAAGTTGTAATCTTACCAGTTTCACAGCTGGGCCCAGTGAAGCCTTGTGGGCAGGCACACACATTGGAAGCAATACAGGCTCCTCCATTCCTACACCCATCCTTGCAAAATGCTGCAAAATGCAAAATTATAATATATGGGTAACAGGACTACACTCAGCAATCACACAGGTGGACATGGTGTGCTGGATGGCTGGCTGGCATGGAATGCTGTCTGTGCATCACTGAAGGCAGAGACTGCCTTCTCCTAAGGATAGAGGTCACAAGAGGTGGTTTATGGCCCCCCTGCCTCACTGGCCAGATGGGCTGACAAGCTACAGAAGGAGATTAGAGTAAATCATCTGAAGACAACAGCTCCCATATGTGCTCCTTCACAGGCATTGGGAAGCAGTGAAAGGCAGCATCTTCCCTAGGAACAGACTCTTCCTAGAGCTGTACTTGTCTTCCCTGCTGCCCAAATAAAGGCCTGAGCATGACAGGCACAACTGAATACCAAACTATCTGGTTACCTCAGTCCTTTATTAAACCATTTGATAGAAACAATAAAAATAGTAATTTTGTTTCAAGGGACTCTGAAGAACTTCAAAACTTTTATCATTTACAGCTTAAATTCAATCACTGGATTTGCTCTTTGGCACACTGAAACCTGAGAAGTTCTGCTTACATATTCTGGTGCAGAATTCTTCAGTTGTAGATGCTTAAGAGTCGCTTCTGCAGACACAGAAATGCAACCAGCTCTGACTGAAAACACAGTAGCTGTTAACTGCTCTGATTGCATCTGCAATGTGGAAACAGAAATGCTCCAGTCATAAGAAACTTTAAGTGAAACTAGGCAGATGGAAGTTGCCACCAACACAAAGATTGCTTCCAGGCATTCTTAACCAGCCACTTGCAACTAGCCACTGGAGATACCAGGCTTTGGCTTGCAGCTGCTCTGTGTAACAGCACCACTGATGAGGTCCTAAGGCTCATCTGAGAGAAAGCTGTTACCAGACTGAGCTATCCAGCTCTAAGATTTGAGGCAGCAGCCTTGTGGTGTGAGACCTTTGGCCAGAGTGAGAGATTTGAGCTTCCTGGTGCAGGAGTACATGGTGCCCAGGAATATTGCTGGCAGTGCAGCGTATAAAAAGCTGCCAAAAGCATGGGGGTATCCAGGTCTCTCTGAAGGATGCTGGCATCCAAGTCAGGGCTTTAAAGAAGTACATTTCTCAGATTTTGATATATAGGCTCAGAGCCTTCTCCTGCATCCTGTCTTCTCAGTACTGAAGACAGAGAGAGGGAGGGAGGAAGGGAAATTATGTACTTTTCTTTCACTGTGGGGCCAGGTGCACTCTGAAATATCAGAGCTCTTATTCAGGGTACAGAGAGCCAAATGAAGTGCTGTAGGGTTATTGTCTTCTCCTTGATCCAAAGAAATCTCAATCACCTTTTTGTAAACTGACTCACCTCCAGTAGAAGAAATGGGGAACACTCCCAAGGACAGTACAGGAGTATGCAGACAGAGCTCTCTTCTTAGAGGAGCTGCTTTGGGTTTGAACCTCCTCAGCTAAGACTTTCTTCTCATTCCCCAGAGCATAAAAAGATATATTTGCTGACATGTCTCCCTCTACCCATGTGTTGCACTGGAAGTGGACCAGGCTTCCATGCTTTACAGAGAGCTCATTTGTCTTTGGAATATGTAGCAAAATTGTACTGTTACTCAGGTAAAGGAATAACAAGTGCTAAGATCTTACTCAGACTTAGCAATGAAAGAAATTGCAGATTGCTTAGCTCTGGTGATACACAGCAGCAAAAGGTATCTACAGGACATTACCAGTGTTAACTTTGGCCCATTAGATTCTGCCATCAAGAGATCAAGAGGATCGAGGCACAAGTTCATGGAACACTGGGTATGCTATTGCTGCATTTGGCTCACATCTCACATCTGAGCCCATTCCTCTACAGATAAACTACTTTTATTTTCAATCATTCCCTAAATCCTATGCTCAGAGGTTGAGAACTTCCAAGGGTTTGGGCCAAGTACTAAGTATCATTTCTTCTGATTTGAAATGCAGCAGAAATAGGAACAGCATTATATCTCTGGGGAAGCATCTTTCTAAGAATAGAAGTATAACTTCTAATTTTTATGAGTGAATGAAAATATTAGAAAACATGATACCACCTCATATGTAGTGAAGGTTTTGTGTTCATGTCTACTGCTTTTCTCATTTACAGTAAAAAGACACAACATACCACACAATTTTCCGTTGATACAAGCAAAATAACAAGTCATTAAACATGGATAATATAGATCTGACAATGTTTTCACAGCTGTAACTTTGTTGGTAACTGTGAACTTTCTTGAATGGTGTAGCACCTATAGAAACTGTTAACTTGACACAGAAATGAAACATAACTACTTCAAATTTTAGAGCCTACTATTTAAGTATGCATCATCCTCAAACTACCATAAACTCTGCCAGTGTATATCTGCCTGTGAAGATCTTGTAGGTGTAGGACCTAAGTGTCTAGCCTGGGATTTTCTCTGTCTTGTTCAAGGCACGTGACCAGAACTGCATCGACTACGACAAAGCATCTCATCCAATTAAAGACTGACAAACCCTCAGGTTTCCAGCAGCCTACCTTTGCAGATGGTACCATTTCCTGTGTAACCCGGCTTGCAGACGCAGTTGTGTCCACCCACAGTGTTGAAACAGAGCGCATTTTCATCACAGTTGTGCTGGTTTGTTATACATTCGTCATGCTCTGAAAAGAGAACAAGAATGGGATGGTCCTGAATTTTTAAAAACACAGCAAAATAAAAGCTTTGAATAGGTTTCCATGTTAAAAGAGAGAAATGCAGTAATAGTTACTAACAATAGGGCTATGTGAACATGTAACTATGGGATAGCCAGGGTATCCCTTTATCCCTTTTTAGCTGGCTTTTTGGCAAATGTTTACAACGTTTACAATTCAATTCAATTCAAATGTTTACAAGAACATTGTGGCCCACATAGAAAGTGTAATGATAGTGGCTTCCTCATAATGAAAGCGGAATTATGCTGCAGTGCAGTTATCACACACTAGTATATGCTAAAAAGGGATACCCTGGCTATCCCATAGCTATTTCTACTTTGTAATTTATTCATGCCGGTTTATCTTATGCAGGATTCTTAGGGTTTCCTTTGGAAAGTTGACTAATAGTGCAAGATGCACACTCCAAACTGCAAAAGAAAAGGTTAGCAGGAGGCAGGTCTTCAAAGTGTAGCCTGTGTTTTGCCTCCCTTCAGTCCATACACAGCACTTTATTTAGATGAAATAAATAATAAAAAAAAAAAAAAGGTCTGTCTGCTTTTTGAGGGAATTTAGCATGGCATGTCCTAGCACCAGACTGTAATGGATGGAGACTGCTCAGACTGGTGATTAGACTTTGACATACTGAGAAATGCCCGTCTTGGGAATAAACTAAAAATCTGGACAATACGATTTTGTGTTAATTTGCAATGCACTGCTTAACCTAAAGCAAAAGAAGTACCGCCTAAGTGTTTAGGTTACAGAACATTTTAATTCTTAATTTGTGATTTTTAAAAAATGGTAAATGCAATCTCAAGATGCTCTAAAGTTTCATTTCAAAAACTCAAAATGTGGTATCTTAGTCTGTAGGTATCCAAATAAAATCCTTCCTTGTATTTTTGTTAAATCAACAGTATTGACCTATCCATAAATAATTCCAGGCCCCTGAAATTTTAATTTCAGGGAAGCCAGCTGTTTGGGAATATAAAGGCACCTAAGTTTAATCAGCGCACATGGACCAACTTGCATCAGTTTTCATATGTGAGGTTTTCATAGCCATAATTCTGCACAGATTTTAGCAAATTTTATTAGTGCAGCTTTTGCCAGTTCTGGTTATTTGACACAAGAATTAAATCTGGAATCAGACGCTTTTTCTTCCCCCATTTTGTGGGGGAAGACTGTTCTGAATCTTTCTCTTGATAAATAATGAGCTGAAATCTGCACATACCCCACAGAGTTGTCAGGAAAATTAATTTCTTAACATTTGCAAATCACTATGGAAATGTCCCACTTGCTATTTCAATAGTGGCCATAAACTGTAGGAGTATAAAACTGGCAGAATGGCACATCTTCAATCCATCAGTAGATGTAAATTTTCCTCTGGGCAAGTACCTGTTATTTAGAAGGGGGAAACATTCACCTCAATATAACTAATAAATTTTAAATGCTACGCACGTTTAGTTTTACTTTTGGTGGGTTTGTTGTTGTTGAGTGATTATTTGTTTGGTTTTTAGTAACACTAACCTAATATCTCTCTTCTAAACAAGGACTTACATGTCTCTCATATCACCAGTCATGCTCTCCTCAACTGGATGCAGCGGAGCACAGGCTGTAGGCCTCTGCCCTAAAGCATGAGATTTAATTACTTTGCTCTCAGCATGAATAACTAAAATTGTTACTGTTCACCAAATGATCTAGGCCCTCTAAAATCCACTTATGATATTTGACTCTGACCTCATAACATAGTGAAATCTCTCATGCTGGCTGAAACAGTATTTGTGCTAGAGCACTTCATAAAATAAAAGAAAAATAAAGGAATGACCACACAAATTAGGTAAAAAGTGTTACCTGTATTGTAAGAGTATCCTGGCAGTATTAATTTGTGTTAATAAGACATTATTTAAATATAGTTTGCAATTCAAATATTAATTATATATTGTTTTATCATTTTTAAATAAAACACATCAGGAAAATATCGAAGTATGTGAAATATTATGTACTCAGCAGGCTAAAATATCTTGCAAAGTCATTATCTCGGTATCTCAGGAGCTAGGGTCTATACAACATTATATCACACTGGTGAAAGCAGTTCAAATCACTGAATTTGACAAATTAAGTAGCATCCTCAATGAAGAAGCATAGCCATCCACCCTATGCCTTAAGAATGTAAAAATACCCTTGGCATGTACAGCAGCTCCTTTTTAGGGACAAGAGAATATCGGAGGAAAGCAGGCGATCTCAGACTGTCACACCAAGAGGACGGCACTAGGTGTGTGGCTGGATCAGCTCTGAAGGCCCATTAAGGCTTGCAGTACAGCGGCCTTGCACAGATGTATTTCCTTCCTATAAAGAGAAGACTGTCACTCTTGAGCGTGTCTTCCTAATGTTCACTCTTTGAGCTCAGAAAAACTACCAAGTATTTTAAGATGGATTTTTCTTAAAGCATACAATATCAAGAAAAGTAACTTTCCAGCAGCTAAGTAACAGGACTTGGATTTAAAGATCATATGCCTGTTTTCCTACTCTGTGTAAGGAGCTTTGGGTCTTCTTATCCTCCTGTAAGAAAGTTCATGGAAGATGCTCATGCAAACACTTCTGTACAAAATGTGTTGAAACAGCGAACACTTCTGTGGTTATTTGCTCAAACTTCAGGTCTATTTTTATTGAAATCACATATTAGCAATTCATGAAAAATTCATGGTCTGATAAATTATTCTAGGATGGAAGTTTACATGTCATTTTTAGGAGGAAAATGTTTCAGAGTAGGAAGAAGTTTTGTGATTGCATTAAAGAAGAGATTTCTAAGTGATAGGAATGGAAGAAATCAGCAAAAAAAAAGAATGAGGGTATTTTACAATCCTTCTAGATTTGTTTCTCTGTATCACCTGATTTTAGCTTCAATGACACACTTAAACCCATTTAAATGTAGTGTTTCTTTGTATTGTTTTTGCAGTGACAAGTTACAGAGCAGTCAGCTTACACTTCAGGATTGGCTCTTTTATGAACTGATTACATGATTAAACTACACCTAAAAATCCTGCACATAAAACACGTCACTACATCTACTCTTCCAGCATATGGCACAATACCCACACCAATTTAAAGAAACCATCAGAAACATATTTTCACTACAAATAACAATATAGCCTGTTCAGTTTCATTAAACACAGATATGCTTAAGGGTGGTGTTCTGTTGATAATTCTTCATTAGTTCATGCTTATCTCTTTGGTCTCTTTTTTTAATCAAACACTTGGAAAGTCACCTTAAAAAAGAAGAAAATTGCAGAGATTGATTTCAGCACTCTCAAATATCAAATCAGGCACTGTAGGAGCAGATAGAACCATCCATTACAAAGAAGTAAAAAAGTAATTTATAAAAGAATCATTAAAAGAGAACCAATAACATGATTTTTAAGTTCTAAAACCAGAATAGAAACATTACTGCTCAGCATAGAAATGTTTAAATTTTATTTCTGATGTTGCAAGAAGCAACAATAAATGAGGTCATTTATTTCAAGCATCTTTAAAAAAATCATGCAACACACATTTAGTGAAAGTTCTATACTTATTCCACTGCACACCATAATGAAGATGGGGACAGGCTATGTACAATAGTACTACAGAGGCAAAGAAACAAAAATTACTCTTTCAGAGAGATTTTAATGATTAACAAACCTGAATTTGCATAAACATCTATTACAAAGTGCAAATGCACTGGTTTCAAGGATGACTTCTAGAGTTTTATTATCTAATACATCTTAATTTCATTTTGCTGAACGGTGTTAAAATTCATAAAACCTCTGTTCTGGGAGTCAAAGGACGTTTTAAATACACGATTTATATTGACTAAACTATCTCCAGAATGAGGTCTTTCTAGATAGAGAAAAATTTAACTCCAAAATTTGCTTTTACTCCATGGTAATAACAATAGTAACATTAAGTGCATATGGATGTCCCATTAAATAGTTCTTATGACACAGAAGACTTAAAAAGCTAAAAATTATGTGATGATGCAATTAATTCCCTTATGCACATTTGTGTGTGCAGTTAATACATTACATACACACATAAAAGTATATATACACATACATACATATATATGTATATACAATAAGGGTGATGTACTTTATTTTACTTCAGTTCATTTTTAAATACTACTCCAGAATATTCCATATAGTTAGCTTAAAAAAAAAAAAAAGCTACTTCAGTAGTGTATCTAGGAAGAGAGACTACTGGAATAAACTGCTCAGGACCCACTAGATGCTGTGAGGTATGTCAATGCAATGACAGCTGAGGACCTGTCTCACCAAATTTATTACCTGTGCAGATATTCTTTCTGAACTTGGTAAAATTTAACACACTGTCCACAAGGAGTGGCACCTGCCTCCTCATCAGCACTATGCAACGTAGGCCCCCATCCTTCCTACTGTGTATTTCAGGATTAAAAATAAATAAAAGTCTGTATAGCATTTCCCACTTGCATACTGCAAGACTTCCTAGTTTTTGCCTTGTGCATCCAAATTCTGCAAATATCTAAGAAAAATATAGAAAATAAACATAATCCAATCCAACAGCAAATAGGAATGATGACTAAATTGAATCACTTACTTAGCGGCAAAGAATATTATACTGTCAGTTTTCCTGAACCATCCATTATCAACACCAGAAGAGCTGAGATGAGGTTTAAGACACAGAAATGCATAAAAGTTCCCAAAAATATAAATAAAACACATCCCTGCAACTGTAATCTTGGATTTCATTGCTAAGTGAGGAACATGTGGACCTGGATTAAATTAAAATAATTTAAATAATTTAAATAAAGAGAATATATTATGTATTTTATCCATTCGATACCTCTGCATTCCTGAGCTCTGATTACTTTCAGCCTTCTATCTCCTTCCCATTGATTTGATATAGGTCCATAGAACCATGGTGACTAGCTGGCCATCTGATGTGACAGTGACAACAGATAACAGTTACTTGGATTATCAACAGTCAATACACTTTAACGCCAACTTACACTTTATCTTAATTACAAGGGTTTTTTTCCTCCACCTGTAGTTCATGTAGAAGACAAAAATTAGTAGCAATTATAAGTGTAGTATGGAAATTTATTCCATTAAGACCATTTGGGAAGTGACTAAAGTTTAATTTCTTTAGGACTTCATATTAAGAAAGTTAAACTCTAATTGGTAGGGTTACTTATAGTTTCAGTATAAGTACACTATTTTCAAAGAGTAAATGCTGTAATTTTTTTGAATTATGTTATTTGCTGGAGAGTGTCCAAAGAAGGTCATTGAAACTGGTGAAGGGACCAGAGAACAAGTCTTACAAGGAGAGTCTGAGGGAACTATGGTTTTTTAGTCTGGAGAAAAGTAGGCTCAGGAGGGACCTTCTCTACAACTACTTGTGTGGAGATTGTAGACAGGTGGGGTTCAGAACCATCTCCCAAGTAACAGGTTACAGGACAAGAGGAAATGGCCTCAAGTTGCCCCATGGGAGGTTTAGAAGAGATATTAGGAAAAAATTCTTCATTGTAAGCATTGTCAAGCACTGGAACAGACTGCCCACTGAAGTATTTGAGTAACCACCCATGGAGATATTTAAATGACTTGTAGATGTGGTACTTAGGGACATGGTTCCGTGGTGGACCTTGCAGTCCTGGATTAGACTTGATGATCTTAAAGGCCTTTTCCAAGCTAAAGGAGTCTATGATTTTATCTTTTCCGTATGCTTATGTTAAATTTTTTGATTGATATTCCCCAGTTTGTTTTTCTATAGATATTCCTTAATTCAAATGCAAAATGGACCCCATGTTTTAATCACTCATAGAATTACATCAGTAATTACAGTTTACCCCTAGTTAATGCTGGAGTCAGCATTAATCATTAATGACCACCAGCAGCTGTCCTCAGTTTAAAGCTGGGGAGTCCAAAAGCCAGGTCTCCTCTGTTCTCTGCTAAGTCTATTGATTATCTTCATCCACTGCCATATATCCATGCTGTTCCTGATACCCATTTTCTAATTCTTTCTTCAGTGCAGCCAGGAACAAAAATTTCTTTAAGTTATACAGATAATAAAAATAGCTATGACGTGTGCTTGTTCTATTTTTAACATCTGTTTAGAGACCATCCTGCTTTCTGAGATGCTGTTTCTGTCTGTAATTATTTAGTTCATTTCTGTTCTTCAGGGAGAACAGCTGCCACCATCCCATCCAGATGTCAATTTCTCTCTTTCATCTATTAGTTTATTTACTTATTCTATATTTGGTGTTAATATAGTAAAAAAGGAAAAATAAAGCAACTGTAACGAAACCTCAGGAAGAAAACCCACTTGAGGATATGTCCAAAATTCAGCGTTCCTTTTCCTATCAATATGAGAAAGCTCCAGAATTGCATCTTAGTTATACTACCAGGAAGACATAATGGGGAAACTATATTACTGACAATAAAGGATATAGGATTAAAGTAACTGACAAAAACACTTGACCAAGAGAAGGAACAAGCACTCATTCTTCTTGCATCTGCCTGTGAGGCTAGGAGAGCTTTGGGGAAAATTCCAAGGTGGTTGTAGCTCTGACAGGACTCAAAACAAGGTATAGACTGAGCTGTACTTTTCAAACTGGTGTAACTCTTTTCACAAAAAAACAAATCCCAACACTGTAACGATGAAATTGATCCCTAAAATACCTCACTTTTCCAATCACAAAGTTTTTTTGTCTCTAGGAGAAGAAAAACTCTTAATGTGTGCAGTGTTCTTTACCAAGGTAGATAACACAAGAAAGACACTGGGACCAAAAATATGCAGAGAAATACTGCATATTTATATGCAAACATAATTTTTAAAAATATGGGACATTCTAATTCTAGATAGAACTAGTTTTTTAAAAACTTTCTCTGAGAAGATTTTCAATTTTACGTTTTATTTCACAGCAGACTTTCATCTAAAAAAACCTTTTTCTCACACCAAAGCCTAGAAGAGGCATATACTCTTTTCCCTACCCTTTTACTTTGTCTTTAAGACTTTTTCTGTGCACAAAATCTCTTTTCTTTATTTTTTGGATATTCGTGTTCTGGATGTTCCTCCTAGACTGATGGAATACACAACTCTCAGCTCTAACACCCTTTGAATTTTCCAATAATAATATCAAATCTGTAGCTCTAGTATTGGATTTTATGGCTCTTAACAGTCCTCTAGAACTCAACTTGAAAAGCCTAAAACATAACTTGAATGTTGACCAGTTCACCTTTCCTGTTACATCTACACACCAAGAAGTCCATGCCAAGATCTCTTGGAACACTGGGAAGACAAAGATATACTAAGTCAGCCACAAGTTCATTGGTAAAATACATATTTTGAGACAGGTGTACAATTACTCCCTCCATCTTCCTCTACAGCTCTAGATCAAAGCACTTAAACTTTCTTAAGCCCATCTGAGTTTCATCATCTTCATAATGTGTTTTGTAACAGTGGTTTCCTATTTCATGGAAAAATACATATTTCTGCAAAATACACTCTTCTCGTTGATGTTTCTATTGTAATACTAATCAGTGTTACTTCCTGTAACATCATGTGCATTTTTATACTTTTCAACCAGTTAGGCAATGTAAATATATTGAAAAATATTTTGCCTGACAGCTAAAGTTAAAAAAACTTCACTTTCCTTCATGTCTGCCATTTTTTATATTCCCTCTTGAACAGAAAAGTTTAAGGGAAGGATTTTCTAAAGCACTTAGCAGATATCTAACTGTTTCCCCTGAAGGAATATCTGTAACTCCCTCCAATTACAATGGCAGGACTGTAATGCAAATGCAAAATGATTTTGAAAATCCCACCTTAAGAGATTCCAGTCTAGACATAAGGTCTGTGACCTTGTCACCCACTTCTTTTTTGTCTTAATTCAAACTGATCTCTTAATATCTTGCCTCTTTTACCAGCGGCATTTTAAAATCCTGTTTCTATCTTTTAAAAGGTATTTCTTCATAAATTCACCTTTTTTTATAATGCGTCTAGCCAGATGCATTATTTTTTTCAAGGTAAACCTTACTTAATTCCAACTTGTACCGTACATGAAACCTCCCAGGTACTTACAATAAACTGATGCTTTCAAAATCTTCTTTTATGTTGTCCAAAGTGACAATGATAGCAAGTTCTACATCTATAGTAATGGTCCCTACTTTATCGCTAGTAGAATAGCCAAACTAGAGCTGCAAATACAATTTCATCAGCAAACTGAATTTATTTTACTTCTCCTAATTTCAACCCTTTTTATTTATTTACTGTTTCCTTACTAAAAGGTTCCACATTATAACAAGTCTGCCACCAGCAACAGATATCCATTGGATATTTGGCCTCCAACCTAGATTCATTTCTGTTGCACAAATACAGCTGTACAGTAACCTGACTGCTGTTGAGGTTCATAACTTGCTGCCTGTTCTCATATTTCACTAGTAACAACTTACAGATAATCCACATGACTTGAGGGTTCCACAAAACCACCTTTGAACTGTTTTTCGGCACAGAGTTAATAGGTTGGATATACACAGTGGGACAAAGGAAAGATGTCTCAATCAAAGGACTGGCCAAACTTGGTTTGATAAAACAGAAAGGTACTTAAAGCTCTCTAGAAACAGCTGGTGCTTTTCTTCTATTCTTTTGGACATGGCATTGTGACCAGGGTTTGTCAATACACTCCAGGGACTTGTGGAAAATCAGTTAGAACATTACAAAATCATTATCAAGGTCAGTGCTTGAAAACAAGAGGGACCACAGTGGTGGATGAACTGCTGCTGTTGCTTTGATTCTGCTCTTATCTGCAGGAATCTGGAACAACTTACCTAATCATAAATATTAGGAAAGAAATGGTTGTTTTCTGTCCTTTCATGCAGCAGGGAGATTTCTTAAGGCATGAGATGTTTCTTCTCATTTCCCTGGCAGTGCTGTGACTCAGACACTCAGCTCACTCACTGGATATCAAGGACAGTACTATTTTTGACAAGACAAGAGGGAGAGGAGGCTTTCCTTAAATATCACTCCCCTGATTTTAAAGAGGGTTCTCTAGTTGAAAACATTATGCTTCAGTGATGGTAAGGTAAAGCAATATTGATGCTTTTGCCCTTTGGTCAGCTTTGATGCCATCTCTAGTGACGCACCAATTTTCCCTAGGGTACATCCTCCCTGATAGTTTACGAAGGTGCAGCAAAACAGCACAGTAAATGTATCCTTCACAAACACTGCACATCAGCTGCCTTCCGCGGAAACAAAAGCACCTGGGGAGAATGGTACAGTCAGTTCTCACCACTGCACAGTTTCAGGGGAGAGTTAACACATATATCCAGCCTATAAGCCATGAAGTTCTCCTGGCTTCTGCAGTTCACATATAGAGTCTGATGCCAGGACATAACCTGCAGAGCCTTCTGGTCTGCTCCTAACAAAACCCAGCATGGCATAGTAACGAAGATGCAATGAAACTTGCTTTCATCCTCCTTTCGCCACCCCTGCAATGGTATGAAACTGGACCCTGGTTAACTTGCTTCATGGGTAGATTTTCCAGACCACACCATGTTTTTGTTGCCACAGTTCAACTGTGTCTATCAAGCTTAAAAATAATTATTTATGTACTTATCTGTATCATAGAATCATTACGGCTGAAAAATACTTTTAAGATACTTATGTGCATTTTATATTGATAAATAAGTATTTGCATAAACACATCTTAGCAAACTTTATATATTCGAAAAATTCTGCCATCAAATTTGCTGTCCTGCTTAAGGACATCATGAATTGTTCTAATAACCAGAACCATAAATTATATACAGTATACAGTATTGCTCAGATCTCAAAAACTCAAAATCTGAATTTAGAATCAAATCAGAGTTAAGAAAAAAGTAAACTTTGACCTGATACTTCATTTTGCTACTACTACTATCATCCCAGCACAACTTCACCTTTATAATCCTACTTGCTTCACATGGCTGCTCTTTGGAAAAGTTAGGATTTAAGCTGAGATGCTGTGAACAACTTTGGAGGACTTCAAACTAAGATAAAGCCCACTCCACGGAAGGTGTACAAAGCAAATGAACACAGGGTATTCAAAGCAGACTGGAATATCTGTTCACACTACTATCAACCATAAACTCTATTTACTTCTCAGACACTAAAATCATTCAGACAGAAGTTAAGCAAATCCAATTCCACCTTCTGAAGGGCTGGGAAAAAGGTAATAAATTTTTCTTACTAAGTATTTACACACTTCAAATTTACTAAAAATACACAAATATTTAAAACAAATTACACTTGATGAACCCTCACCTTTCCAGAAATCAATCTTATCTTGAATAGGACTGGCCATTTAACACCACTTTGAACAGTGTGAAACCTTATCTTTGTTTTTTTTAAGTGCACTGTCATTAAAAGATTCTATGACAGGTTCCAAACCCTAAACATCAAAGTTAACGCTGTGTGACAGCTGGTGTGTTTCAAACTCATCATATTTACTGGTCTGTAACAGGGTAAATGACAAATTACCTGCTGTAATTACTGTTGCTGACAATATATTTTCTCTGATGATTGGTCTGTGTGACTCAGAGCTGCTTATCTTTGTCAGTCCAGTCCAAATCTCCATTTCCACGTGACTTGGACATTAACTTATGAAGTATTTACAAATTAGTTCCAATATCTGCCAAGACAGATATTTGGGACAGTGTAAATTTATCTTTATTACATATTAAGCAGTCTACCACTCTAATATTATTTTGTATTATCAAATAAGTATTCATGATGAAACTGCGTGCCCCAATTAAATGCGCATTTCTTCTGTTGGTATATTTGTTAGTATATTGGGTGATTCAGCGCGCTTGCAGCAAGTGTGGGTAGAGCCCTTCTCAAATCTTCATTCGTGAAGCCTAGCCATGAGGGTGATTACAATGAAAGAATAAAATACAAATAAATAAGGCCATTGACATGTTCACAAAATGTTCATTCACAAAGCAAGACATGAATTTTAAAAAAGTAAAGGATAAAACATTAAAACTTAATTCTCATTGCTTTCTTGGGAAAATTTTAAAGAACACTTACAGAAGACAACAGTGACTTTTGATTTTGAGCAATGTGAGTTACAGGCTGATCACTATATCTCAGTGGAAGCATTTCCCTCAAATACCTTTTAAAATATAAAATAGATACAATTCTTTGTACCATTTCTCCTAAGAAAATACTTGGAGGATGTGAAAAGACTGTAGCGTGTAACAACAGTGAGAAACAGTCTTTTTGAGATGATTTGGAAGCTTGTCAGAAAGAAAAAATACTCCTACAAAAACTCCTACGAACCATTTAGGTAGAGCAGCTTTTTTTTGCTAAGCTTGTTGACAGAGCTCTTGGTTCTTGAGAGAAACATTGAGATTTTCAGTTCTTATTTAATGGGGAAGACCTCAATTTTTGCATAAATCCTGAAGGGGACTGGTTTCAAGAAAGTTAATTGATTACCATTTCTGAAAAAATTTCTATTTTCAGTTTTCTAGTTCAGTCTTGAAGATTTCACAAGACTAGTACTAACATTTTCTTAAAAAAAAAAAAAGAGGAGTAAAAATAAATTATAAAAAAACCCCAAACAAACAAACAAACAAACAAACCAACAACAATAACAAAAAGGCAGAACAGTTCTGTATATTGAGAATGTCCTCGAGAAAAATATCAAGTATCTTTCACAGACACAGTACTTTCCGAAATACTGCCTCACAAAATCCAGCTTCACTAACAAAAGTGAAATTTCACCTAAAAACCTTAGGATTATATTATACAACACCAGAATATAGACTCTAATACTTCCGTTTGTATCAATGTGACTTTTCAAATTACTGATGATGATTTTGCAAGTGTTCCTTGGGGCATCCACAGAACACAACCCTGAAGATGGGTTCTAACATATTTTCTTCGGTGGTATTTGTTCCCTCTTGCTGACCCACTCTATATGACTTCTATAGAGGGGTCTTGCCAATCACTGTATCACCTTTACTCATTTAGATGAGCTGGCAAACACTAATAGAGCAAGCTTGGGAACTGAAACTAGTTTTAGACAAAATTATAAGGGCAGGAGAAGCATGAATTTAGCTTCCACACTACATATTCATGCATGACCAGCCACAGACTGGCTGTAGAATTATCAGCACATTTCAGTGTGAATCAGAAGTTACATGCAGAACTAAAAATATAAGTCTTTCTGTGTTCATAGGAACACAGACACCGGATGAGTCAGTGTAGTGGATAAGTCAACTGTGTTTACTTCCCACAAGAACACATTTCAGGGTAGATCTCACCGTAATTCTATGGGCTAGAGGAGGACTAGCAAGGATACCACTCCTGTTGTGGTCAAAGGGTCTGTACCGCATGAAAGCAGTTTGATGCAGTGAAGTACACGGTTTTGTAAGTCAAGAATCATTGGTCCAAAAGACTGACAAAAGGGAGCAATATTGACAAAGATTTATTGCAGAGATAAACTTAGAAAGGATTTGTCAAAGATGACGAAATACTAAATTATAATGATTGACAGTATAAAACACGAGTTAAAGAAACAGTCTTCCATTTAGCATAAAGCAGATTAATCTATTCTAAACATTTCACAAAAAAACAAAGGACACTTCTAAGTTATTTCCGGAGTCAGTGATTACCAGACATGCCATGTGTTATGCAGCAGGAATCAAATTGTAAAAAATTACAGGTTTCCATGCTCACAGATTGTGTGAATAGAAGTAAGTCAGGGATTCCTATCTGTCCAAACAGGAAACTTCCGTATTCATTCAAAGAAAAAAATTGCAACTATAATGTTAAAAGAAAAGGGTTCTGAAACCCTGAACAGTATTAAAAAATATTATATCTCCTTTTATGAGTCTTGACAGACAGTTAGCTTTCTTACCCTCTGCCTTTTCTTACAACTGTGTTAACTTAGATTGGAAATATTTTTCAACAGTAGAATGCCAAAAGACAGATAGACATAATATCCATATACTGCCAGCTGTATACTACCCTTAAAACCTGGCTAATTTGTATCATGGCTATAGACACCTTTATTTCACTGTGAATGTGTAGAAAACCACAGGAGCGTGGCCACATAACCTTAAATAACTGTTCCTTTTTTTAAAACTGTCTTGTTTCATACAGTAGCTCCAGTCTCTCACTGACCTTGGATGGAGTTCCTCTGAGAACAGGCAACACTCTCCCAGCATGAGGCAATCACCAGCTGGCTCAGACATGATAGATGTGAGCCATCCAACTTCCATCACTTCTGGCTCGCTCAATGAGACAGCAGCAGATTCCCCGTCTCCTAAGCCAGAAAGATCCTTATGACTTCAAGCAAACTGTCCTCAAGCCTGCCTACTGTTTTTCCTGATCTTTGCAGTCTGTCACAGAAGGACAGGCCAGAGGAGGTCCAGCTCTGAAAGGATGTCATGTTGCAGTTAGTTAATACCAGCCATCCTCCTCTTGCTGCCATCATCATAATTCCCATAGACCACAACTACCATCCAGTACCAGGATGAATAGATGAAGTTTCAACCAAACAACATCCCCTTGTATTCAGTGTCTCACACTTAAACTCTTTAAAGTAAAATGGCAGCTGCTTGTTTAGTGGTAATTCTGGATGCAGTTCAGTTCCAGATTAAAGTACCTAATATCTATGTGTGTTTTTCTGGGCAGGATTCCACTGCTCAAACACACACCTAGCTAACAGGTCAGATTCAGCCTGGTACCACATGGATATCCAAGACACTAGCAAAGGCTTTCATGCAAGGCTCTACAGGGTCACTGTAACAGCACTTGGAGAACAAGTAGGACATACCACAGCATCTAAAAAGTTATTAGACCTGTAACTGGGCAACCAGAACTTTGCTACAGACATCTAAGTTCACATTTCAGTCAGTGTCACCTCCAGAACTCTGTAATGAAAAATAAATACCTAACACAGGGTTGAGCTGCCCCCAGATAAATGGCTCAAACCCATGGAAAGAGGTAATTTATTCTGTTTGTATCCAGCAAAACTCAAAAAGTGCAAGACTTACAAGGTAAGTCTTAAATTAGATCTGCTAATCCTGTCTTGTGGATTGCCTAGAACCTGTAAACAGAAAACAGAGTTGAATCCAGCTGAATCCTTGACCTCTGCTGATTATAATGTGAGCTTAGATGAAGAGATGTACCTTGGGGTGTCTTAATTGCAAACTGAATTCCATCTCCTTGGTCAACGTCAGTAAAATTCTAAAATAATGAGTCAGTGTAATTAGCTATGGAATGAATAATTCATTCAGTGCTGTATGATTTTTCAGATTTTCTATTTTTAAAATATACTGTGTTCATTTTGCTATACCCCTACAACTCTGCTTTCCAATCTTATTGTACTGACACAGCACATAATTGCACTGTAGAAACTGCCAATGGACACTGGGTGATTTAAAACTGCAGAGGTGTTCAGAACATCAAGAAACAGGAGGTACACTGGAAGTCTGTTGTAATACTGTGATATAAACATTGAGCAAAGTTAATGTTTGGAAATATTGTAATTTCAGAATTTTCACATAAAAGAAAGACTTCACTCTTTTCTGAGTTAATTTCAAACTGAATATATTCTCAAGTTGGTTTCTGTACCTCCTTTTATACATTGAAAAATTCCTCAAGACAGATTTTAACCAGTATACAGAAACTGCAGAAATGCAAAATGGACTCTTGCTTTTGATATAATATCTTTTACCATCCTCTGTTCCTAAGGCCAATGGGGAATGCAGCTCTATGATGCATTGATAGATACAGATATATAGATATATAGATATATAGATATGCACGCATACACACATATACCATACATATGCATTTGGTAAAAGAATGATTTTAGTAAAAGAATTAAGCATTCAATATTGAAGATCATACATCTGTGTCTTTGTCAAGAGAATACATTTTCTGTTTAACAAGTCAAATCATGTTCTACCAAGGACTCTTTAAAAATGTGTTGGATTTTGATCAGCTGAGAAATCCATCCTGCTATAATTGCATAGCCAGATGAACAGTTGTCATGAACTGGGTCAGTAACCAAGGAAAAAATGGGATCTAAAAACTATCCTCTAGGAAGAAAAAAAAAAAGTTCTCATTCCAAGCTGAAACAGCCTTTAAACTAAGTTGTCAAGGATAACCTGATTCACTCCAAATAAAGTATAAATGAGTTCAGTTGTGTAAGATACAGCAGATATATAAAAATGGCTTGTGTTGTTATCTTAGAAATGCAGTTGCATAGCAACAAGCTCAGTCTCAGTGATCATTCCTTTATTAGCTTTGTGAATTATCGTACAGCTAGAAAGTGGATATTGGAGAGAATTTATCCTAAAGAAGATTGAGAGCTTCATGTATCCTGACACACTATAAAGCAGAATGGAAACTGGGCCAAGTAACAGCAACCCAAATCAAATAAGCTTTGAGTTAAAAATGCTCTGTGCACAGAAGCTGATTTGTTTATTACTAATAGCAACCCTAGCAGTATAGCTGGACACCATTTCCCCTGTGGAGTTTGGATGGAACGGTGTGATAATGCATGTGCATGCATGTTACTTCTAACGTAATTGGGGGGTGGGGGGTAGGGGGTGTATCAACAAAATTAGAGATGGAGAGACAGATGGTTCATCTTGCCCACATCATTATTTTCTCTGGTGCTTTGCTGACGAAAACATTTCCTTACTCAAGCCGTGGTATCATGGCATCACTACAGTGATGTTACAGCCAGCCCCAGTCAGTACGCTTGTTTATTGCTGTGCCCCTTGCACCATATTGCACAATCATTCTGTCTTTTTGTAAATACAGTCAATAAGCTCAGCTGTTCTACAAGCTGCATAACTTGAGGAAAACTTGAAATGTTGCTGAATTAACAAAAAATAAGTCAAGGGAAATAACAGGAGGAAATTAGCTTTTTTATTGTCATCACATCTCATATTATGGTATTTTCAAGTAACCAAGCTGGGACACTATAAGTATATGACTACTCTGAGGTCACAAACTAAAGGGATATACAGCAGTGCTGAATAAATTTGTATATTGAGGCCATATTTACTCACTTATTAAAATGTGGTCTCATTTACCAATGCACTAACTATCAGATCTCATTATCTTCAGGATGTCTTGTGGATGCACTCGTGTGTCTGAAAAAACAATCCAATTTTATACTTTAATTAACTGGGCACAAGCATAAATCTTTAAACACAGAAGCTGGATGACTTCATGCAACTCTGGATTACATCAGTTTTACAGCAGCTTTCGTCCATAGAAACTCAGACCATCACATCACTCTTAGAAGAGGCTGGTGTAGGTGCTAAAACAGCCCACATGCCTCACATGTCAGCTAGATTTTATTTATCAGTTTAAATATAGAGAGGCATTCCTCTTCAGTTCTCAGAACTAATTTGTGGGAACTGAAAAGTCCAACAGAAACAAAAACAGATAGCAATACATGATATTGTAAAATAGCCACACTTCACAGCTACCAGCTACCACAGCTACTGAAATTCTACCAATGTACACTGACGCAGAACCATTTTCCACGCCATGTCAGAACCACAGGTGAACTTGTCCTGAACATCTGAATAGGTCTATGCTCCAGGGAATAAAGATGGATTTTACCTTCAGCATCCTCACAAGAAATTCAACAAAACTTTTTCTCAAATATCCCTGCCATTAAACATCACTTCTGCTGCACAGTATAGGAAAAAAATAGATTTTCCCACTGTTTATGTACCAAACAATTGATGGATTTACAAGTCAAAAATAAACCAATGAAATCTGAACAGGAGCCCACAGGCAGATGCACTTTTATGAACTTGAGTTTCTAGATGCCAAGAGGAATCATTCATCCAAAGTGTGTCAGAGTACTACGTTAACAAAAACCCCCATGTGACAGGGAGTTTATTCCCACTCAAAAACAAATGCAGCTTGCAAGAACCAGAGGATAACAACTGAGCAGCCAGCAAAACTCCTGATAATCGGGGGATCTGAATCATAACCAATATGATCTGTTCTTTCAACAAAATTGCAGGTCCCTGTTACCAGCATTTCAGATCCATCCAGATACCAGAGTGACGGTTCCCAAAGTGGAGGCATCTATGCTTTGGGGATAAGAATGGGCTGCACTTGCAATGAAAAGACGGTGCCCATGTTTCCTCATAAGCATCCTCAGAAGACTTACATTGTAAACAAATCATTAACAAAGGAAAAGAAGGCAAGACCCACACTTTGGCTACACAGTATACCATAAACCCCCAGATACTAGTTTATTACCTGGCTTATAGGATAATGAAAACTGGGTACTGGCATATATATAGCAGAATTCTTTTCAGATGCACACAACTAATACAAAGACTTTCAATAATGGAGAGAGAAGACGAGAAGGGAAGAGGAGCCTTTAAAGGTAACTTCAATTTATACTGAGGACTATCACTGTATTTTAAACATTGCATGTCCAAAAGCAGTGAAGGAAGTTTGGCAGTTCTGAAGGAAGAGAGTCTCCCACTCTCTGAAGAACATCATTAGCCCATCATCTCCTGACCAAGGGCAAGAAATGAGAAAGAGGTATTCCAGAGATTTTTCTTTAAAATCTTTTTCATATACAGACACATATAAATACACACTCAGAAACCCCAACATGTATCAGTGCTTAGCAAAATACCAAAACAACAGGTATTTTCCTTAAGTGGGGACATCACCAGTGGCATTAGCTAAAATCCAAGCAGATATGTAGGTTTTGTATAAGCCACAGCTATCTTCAAGAATGAACCCATAGGAGCGTTTAGTAACAACACAGTTTTGATTGCTATGGGCAAAACAAAAGTAAAATAAATCCCAGTGATCTGACATTAATGACTGCATATGAAAGAAAGGCCAAAAGATAGACAAAACAGTATCAGATGCAGGATTGCTGATTAGACTAAGTGTGACAATCTGTTCTCTATACATTATGTCGAGGTGAATTTTTTCAGACATTGCACAGTATCAATGAGCAAAAGAGCTAAGAATATGAGTCAGATGTGAAAAACTAATGCCAAAGGTACTGGCTACACACTGCAGGCCAATACTTTCCCCTACATTTTCCCCTTACTATTGAAACTCCCAAGTAATTATTAATTAGTATTATTGTTATCATAATTCCTACTTTTTGCACAGTCATCACCATTATGCAGTAAAATGTGTAGTTTTCTTCTTAAATATTTTCCATATGTCAAGTCAATCTCCCCAGACTCTGAATTATTTTAATGTTGGAATCCCTTCCAATTTGCAATAGATTTGTGATTTGATTTAATTTGATTTGCAAAATATACAGAGCTGTCAGTATTCCCAAGAATTAACATTTCAAGTGTCACTCAGCTTGCTCCCACCATGCTTCTTGGTAATTTATGTGGAAACAATTATTAAGACTTTGGTTTACTGTGAGAGGCCGTTGCAGAAAAAAAATTAAATGATGCTGAAAGCATTGACACCATATTCAGAAAAATGTTGTTAGTAAAATCTCTGAGACTCACAAAAACTTAGACAGGCTGGGTGGTGGAAGAGGAAGGTCTAGCAAGGTCCAGCTGGATACATCTAGTTAAAGTCTGGTGAATTCAACACATTCTTCATTGCTTTGAGTAGCTCCTTCTATATGTCCAAGACAAAAAGACTGAAGACCAGAGCCATGGGCTTTGAGAAACCTGACCTAGTGGAAGGTGTCCCTGTCTATGGCAGTGGGGTTGGAATTACATGGTCTTTAAGTACCCTCCCAACCCAAACCATTCTATGATTCTAAAGAAGTACTTCACCTCTTCTATCTAGTACGACTCTAGAGACCAAACTCTCCAAATGCTCCAAACACAGTCATGATATGTTATATGAAAATCCCTCACAATTTTTTTTTTAGAAATCAGAAAACAAATGAAGGAGCACGAATGTGATGCTACCAGGTTGTAATGCACAATAATGGCCTCACAGACTTAGAATCTCCACCTCGTTTTCCAAACACTTTAGCTTCTCAGTTATTGTTTCCTAAAAGCAAGCAGTAGGAAAAAATCAGCATGGCTTGGTTTATGTGAAAATGAAAAGGAAAAAAAAAAAATCTGGAATGGATTTTGCAAAAATCCATCTTTTTGAGAAAAGATTACACTGCCTGCACATACTTAAAACACAAGAAAGTGCCCCGCTCCACATGTGGCAGTGGTCACACACTGCTCAGCACTGCTACAAGGATGGACATGGCTGCTCATGTGGCCAGACAATGCTTGGAAGAAGTAGGCCATGGTTTGCAATGTGCCTGGTATGCTTTTAATAATTAATCAGTTAAAAATTCACATGTATTTCCTGCTGAAGTACATTGTAACTGTAAAATTTCACTGGTGGCATGGTACAAAGTTGTAGAGTTATCACTTTTCTCAAAAAAAAAAGCCAAAAAACCTCCAGAAAACCCCACAAAACACAAACAGGAAAAAGACTCCAGAAACATGTAATACATAATTTAGTAAACGTCAGATTACAGCTCGTGCAAACATTAATTCAAAGATTCTGGTTTATATACTAACACTCCTTATGTCCTTCTTACATTCAGTTATTTATCATTTTACCCAGACCACAAATACAGGAACAGTCAACCAAATATACCGTCCTCGGGTACTTATGAAGAGCCGCAATGCCTGCCCTCTAGCACCACTGGAATGGTGAAACATGAGACAGCGCCTGGAGAGGACATTCTCTGGGAGGGTAACATCAGCTGTGTTACCTCCTCCTACCTCCCCATCATCTCTGGGACTCCCACCCACAGGAGAGGTAGAGCACACCACCAGCACTTCCTTCAGTGCCACTGCCCCCTTTTATGCTGAACTGAAAACAAAAACTAAACCAAAAACAAACAAACAAAACCCCTCCCCCCAAAAAACAACCCCAAAAACAAAGGTGGTCCACGATTTTCCACAGAAACAGAGCCTTAAAAGTCATCTGTGGCACAAAAAATCCATGGCCTCTTCATGCCAGGGTATGCACCTTCCTCTGCCTTAACACAGTCTAGGGAGAGTGCACCAAGTCTCATAGGATCCTCTTTCTCCTGCTCGGTTTTTGTTGGGTTACTTAGATGGGTGAGTGGTCCCCAGGCAGAAAACTGAAGACAAGTGTTGAGACTAAAAACGTTTAACTATCCACTGAGGCTAGTCTGAACTCTTCACTGTTAGAGCCAAGTGTGAAAAAGAGAGAGCTCTCATCTCTCATTTCCTAACCCCTCCCTTTTCTGTTAAAACATAGTAATGAGTGGTAGAGGAAAAGATATGTACTGTGCTGTTCAAACCGTTGTCACCAGCTGTAGATTAAACAGCAGCCCAAAAGACTGGAAGCGATACTGACTTTCCCCTTACTTCCAGAAGGAAAACTTTCATTTTTCCAGCCAAGAAAACAGTTCATGTATTTTTATAACCCCATTCAGAGTTAAGAGGTGAGTGTTATTATTCCAGAAAAATACTGAAGCATTCAGATTTGATCACAGCTAACGGTAACAGTGCAGCATTACTGCTACACATTTAAAACTACCCCAGCAGAGACCATGCCATCTTCTGTCTTCCTTCCCCCAGTGCAACATCATTACATTTCAGATTCTGGGAAGCAAAGCAGAAGGGGAATGAGAAAATACCAATGTAGGATACCAACTCATGGTAGCCCAGGGCAAATTTTTATGCCTTTATTTGGCAGTTTCTGCACCCACTTGGCATATGGATGGAACTTAGGACCCATCTCTCCTTCTCAGAGCTATGATTGATTTCTGAACGTAAAAATCTGTCACGAACAACAGATTTCTGTGTAAATATCATTGTGACTAAATCTAAACCTGAGAATTTTGCTTCCAAGGTGAATACAAATAACAAAATCTGAAATGGATGTCTTCATTACATCCTTTTTTTTGAAAATAAAAATGTAATTCAGATCTATTGTAAAACTTGCAATAAAAACACCTGGACAAATCACACCAGAGCTCTTTAGGAAGCATCTATATGCTGTCTAAATCAGTCTTTTGTGTGCACAGCTCTGATAGAGATGGATAGTACAGATTTCTTTTCAAATGTCTTGCACAGGAGAAAAACTCTTCAATGTCACAGATTTAACATCTCTTTTCTATTTTGATCAATGACTGCTAAATTATATATGTGTTCATAGGATGCAACAATAAGACATGTTATGTTAGTCTTCCAGCAAGTTGTGTGGATGTCACTCATATCATAGCCTACCTAATAAAGTTCAGGAATAATTTTTCAACATCTCCTTTCTGTGCTTCAGCTATCCTGTGCAAACAGTGATATATTAATGACAAGCTACAGATCATTTTCTTCCTCCTTAGTAACATTGCCAAGGATGTGCTACCAGAGTTTCTGATCCAGTTTAAAGTGTCAGCTATTTTATGCACAGCTACAGTTCCATAACTGGATTCGATTACACAGCATTACAAGGAACTGTGACTTGAAATATATTTTAAAAATTTAATGTTTAGTAACACATGGGTCACTTGTTTGCCCTATTCTTGTTATTCCTAAACAGAATTAAAAAAATACCTCCTCTTTAGTTTCATTGATATTTCAGATGGCAAGTTAAACCCAGACCTGCCAATGAGGCAAACAGAAACTTGCCCAGAACTTTAAATTCTGCAGGAGGCAAAAGAGGGTCGAATGACAAAAATTATTGCAAACATTGGCAAAGCGCAAAGTGCATCGGACTCTGTACACAAGTACTAAGAGATTTGGACAGAACTGCATACTATATAACCACACCTGTATAGTCCTGGAGCCCTTGATAGTCCTCATAGTATACTTGCATCTCCAAGGTGCCCCTAAAATACTCAGGATTGCCTTTGCACACAAGAGATGTCTATGTGAGGCTTCTGCAGCACGGCTCTCATGAGTAGTTGGCAAGAGGCACCTCTGTAACACCTTTCTGCAGTAGCTGAAAAGTGATGCTGTAAAAGCTGATGAATCCAGCTATCTTGGAGGAAATAAAAAAGAATAATGCATAATACCCACTCTTTGCATGAATTACATAAAACAGAGACTGCCCAATGGTATGAATGTAAACATATTTTGTATATTTGTGTTTGAATTGGTTTAAAAATACCATTTATTTCACAGATATATTTCATACTTTTCATTTTTTTTGCTAGATGTAAACACAAGGTCTTTTTAAGGACTATGGAATACATCAATTATGCTGTGTAGCTTCTACAATAAAACTGATTATTAGAACAAAAAAATATATAGAAAACAGAAAATTCTGGTAAGGACAGTGCACAGCCTTACTGTCTCAGATATGCCAAGTTAAACAGGGTATTCTTCACAAAATCTTTAAAAAATATGTCCTTAATGTGCAAAGCTCTGCCTCTTTGGTCTATCCTGATTGCTTTTTTCCTTATTGTCCTGCATTGTGGCCAGATAAAAACACTCGGTTTACGCCCTCAACTTCAAGAACTAGCACCTTTATGATAAGAAAATTGAGCTTAACCAAAATAATTCCCTGTTGCAGTAAATAAACCACGAGCCTGTGATGCACAGTGAAGTGTGCTGGACATAGACGAGTTGATATCTCCATTCTCAAAGTGCAAATATTTCTACTTGCTACAATGTAAAAGGTAGATTAAGTTGACGGACTTAAATAGGGCAAATGCAAGGTTGGCTGAAACAGGCTGAGATCCCTAACACACTCTACTGCCTTGGTTCTCTAAAAAAAATATTTGGAAAGTAATTTTCCTTCTCACATCCTAAACCAGTTGTTTAGCTGAATGTCCTTAACACTCCACTGAAATGAAAATTAACCAACCAAAGACAATAAAGGCAATTATAGTGAGTTTTTCTTGCCAACTACTTGCTTTAAAATACCTCATTATGCTGTAAGAGAAAATCATTCTTATGAAACTTTTGCTACATCTAAGAATAACAGTCTGGACTTAACCTGTTGGCCTGTCTGCAGGACAGCAAAGGACTGTCATTAGCATTTTAAACTCCTTCTTATTGTTATTTTGCACTGATTTATTAATATAGACATAGTTCAGCAATGTCTTTGGAACATGATCAGTTTTTCTACTACATAGAGCTTTTCCTGTTTCTCAGAACAGAAAGAGAGGATCCTAAGCAATCTAGTACTTTAAAACTTCCATAAACCCCATGTTAAAGTCACAGCAACATACCCTCCCCACTTGTATTCATTTTAACCTTTAGACTTACATCTGTCCAAATGAGTGCTCATTAAAGTCTACAAAATCAGGAGCTTTAATAGATGGCCAAACCAGCAAAGAGCAAAACTATGCTTAGGAGTAAAAAAACCCAAACTTATAGCAGTCTCATGTACAAGTATATACACTTGTCACTACAGTGCTATAATGTAAATGCTCTCACTTTCACTCATACAGACAAAAGCACATTGACATTTACTGATCTAAGCACATTTAAATGTATACTGTGTTTTCTTCAATTTTTGAGACATAACTAACCTTTCACTTACTAATTGTTTGGTGCAAATGTCATGTAAGAGTGTCATAAGTCTACATACTTCAGTAACTAACTATTGTCTCCCCTAGAGGTGCTAATACTCTTTGTGAAACCAGAAAAAAAACCCAAACAATTATTTTGTGACATGTACAGTTAGGTTGCCGTTTGTTGAAATTCTAACACATAGCAGGGACTGTGCCCTTGTGGTTGTCTAGTGTCCAAAATCCACTGCAATTTAAATCCAGAAAAATTCCAGTTCCCAAATAACAGTGAGTGGCATCGCTCAGACATACAGAAAATCACTGCAGGAGTTGCAGTTCAGCTGGTCTATCACATCTTCAGATTTGAAATCTACAAAACTATTTCATCTACTTTCCTTTCTTCTGCATTAACTTTTCCCAGCTTGGTTGAGGCAAAGGTGGAAAAGAAATCATTTATTACACCACCCATCACACTGATTTCACAGGAAACTATTATTTACAAATGTAGAGCCAAATTCAGTCTGGAATGTGAGATCTATAATGTGTTTCCAGCACATTTCACACAAATTTGACTGTCCAGAGCTCTCGAATGACACTGAATTTCAGAACAGCACATTTCAGCAAATATGAAGAATGCAATGTGTGGAGTCTCAAGAAATACCTTTATTATATTTATAGGAACCGAATGTCCCTGGTAAGCTGTTGGTGATGGTTTACCATTGCAAAGTTCAATCAGAACAGCTAGCTAAGGTAAGTCAAGCAGAAAAAGTATCACAGGGATTTACATAAAATCGGTCCTAAAATAATCCCAATATTCAGTCTTGGTAGGTAGTGAAATAATTTCTTTACTCAGCTGAGTGTGAAAAACATAGGAAAGTGATCAGAAACTTACTAATTGCTTCAGAAAGGACCTGTTGCAAGCAGCCTATAACTTGGTCCTTCAAGAACTGGACTTACTGCAGTAAACCCGTGCTTACCAGCGTATATGAGATGAATGACGAGTATAGACAAGATAGTATGCACAAAAATCGCATGTATGTGGTTTGAAATCCATGTCCCCGAGTGCTGTGCATGTTTGGGCAAGCAAATCATTCCAGTTGTGAAGAAGCTGTTCCTGCACCAAGACATATTAATCGATGCTCAAAAATGCCAAGACACAACAGACAGAACTAAATATATTTGGAAATTAACTTCAAGTTCTGTCTTCACATTCTAAATACACTCATCCATTTATAGCCAGCTACTATAGGATAAGATGAACTTCAAGACAGCTTTAATGAACAAATATATCCTTTTATGGAAAGAGTCAGTGTGTTCCCCTGTGCACACAAAATAGTGGTACTATTTTGTTCACATGCATTTTTGTTCACTGAGAAAACATGCCACAACATCAAATCATATTTTCTTTATCTGTCTAGTGGGAAAAAAAAAACACATTCTCCCAGGAACATTAGGATCAACCTGGCTCTGAAGACTGTTCTAAATTTTCAGTGTTCATTCCATAACCCTAAAATACCTTGTAATGAAAGAAGACTAGAATACAGAAAGTTAGTATGAACCAAACACCCCCCCCAGAGCATCCACTGATGATACAGGCATAAGATCAGCTACGTTGTCCATTGGTTCAAGGCAAGCAGAACTCCTGCCCTTTGATCTCAGGATTCACCTGGGGAACCTGAGCGAGACAGGAAAATTCAAAAGGAGGACACAGTCACTTCTAACATCAAGCAAATTTAACACCATCGAAAGTTTGCAGTGGAGTTGTTATACTCCAAGCTGTACTGGTATGGAACATGGAAACCAAGTAAAACTATTTCAGCTTGTTTATTTTTCCCATCAGTCTCCTCCTCTCTTCTTTTTGATCAGCACCCAACACCATGCAGATCTATGAAACACTCCAGACTGCCTTACAATTTTAGGCAAACAATATGACATATACATAATCTGTAAAATGAAGCAGCTTTTCTACACTGTATTTTTGTAACTATTTTAGTGTCTATTCTGTTTAACATTTCATTTAGATTCTTTGTGAATTGAACAGAGATTAACTTTAGAAGAATTGTATCAGTGCTCTTAAAGACTACCATCTTGTTATTTCCATCCACAAATACACAGCTCTTACCTGTACATGAATAATCATCAATGCGTATATATCCTGTTTTGCAGACACACATAAAGGATCCTGGTGTATTTACACACATGGTATTCTCACGACAGTAGTGCCGTCCTTCAGCACACTCATCAATATCTGTGAACAAGGCAAAGAGGAACATGAGTCAAATTCAGCAGTGTTGTTTGCAATCTCTCTACACCGCTATTCACTTTCATCAGTAGGGGGCTAAAGAGTTACTTAGAATACCAATGCATTTTGGAAAGTTTTTTTGCTTGCTTCTTTTAGAAAAACTGTTTGAAGTGTTCAAACAACAGAAGCACCATGAGCTTTCTGTGAACAGCTGTTAGTGGAGTTACAAAGAAGATTACATTGGCTTACTTCTTTCCTTTTGAAGTGTCTGTGATGTTGTCCCTATGATTTAAATAAGAAGAACAACAACAACAAAACCAAAATAACACCAAACCAGTATGCCAAACAGCAGACCAACTACCTCAGCACTGCAATGCTATCCCTCACTGCACCCTGTATCACTGCAGTTATCAGTACACAAACACACAACTATATGCACACTATATGCCTTTGATCTAACAGGAACTGTTGTTTGGGAAGAAACTGTAAGGAATATGGCAAGATCTGAAATGACACTGGAACTTAGTGTAAGTCTCTCTTAGAACTATAAAGTAACCAATCAGTATTTTTAATATATATAAACTCATATATCTACATCTGTATATGTTTACATACATATGTGTATATAGATACATACACACACCATATCGGAAAGGAACCTGAAAGGATCTCATTTATATAAACACCTGCTCTGACAGAAAAATTTGAAACTTGATAAAATACTTCATGGGGCAGAATACCTCTTACAGTATAAAGTCCTAGAACAAACTCCAGACATAAATCACTGCAGGCATGGACTTCAACACCTAATTGGGTTTGGTACTCTCTTGGGCTGCAAAATTAGATGCATTTTTTGTAACAGGTAAGAAATGGTAAGACAGAGAACGCACTACCAATAACAAAGAAACTTATGCACAGTTTTATTATACTGCAAAGAAGAAAACCTATATTACTTTGGAAGTGCTCAGTAGCATACTGCTCCTGTAATACTAATGATCATTACTGAGACACTCTGTACACCTAGTTATGTCATCATGCAATGTGCCACTGAACCTTGCTACCAAAATAGGCTAAAAATGGATTGTTGGCTTGGAGTGTTTTTTTCCTGCTCATCAGATTTTATTTCCTCCCTGTTTTTAATGATGTTTCAGAGTTGAAAATAAAATCCGTGGATTGAAAAGTCTTTTGTTGCAGAGTCTAATGATAGTTCAAAACAGTAGACTGTATATATAAATTCAAATCAGGGTTGACTTCTTAATGTTGTGCTGCTACATGTCAACAGTGTTAAGTTCTGTACTTTACTTCTGCTTAGGTTGTATGCTTACCAATTCTCTCTCCCAATTCTTCTTATCTTCCCAGTGTCTTTAAATCAATAGCTATTTACCAACTGCACTCATTGCCTGCTCTTTTTTCATCCTTTATTCCTAGAAGATAATTTGCCTTCCAGTACAAAGCAATGTGACACACTGAATACTAGTGATTCTGTAGTAAGTTCCTAATTTCATTCAGTTTTGAAAATAACTTTCTTTTCCCCAGTTTCTCTGCCCACTGGATTCTGCTGGAGAAGTTGGGGACAATTGGCTACAAAGCATGAAGGTGTTCACTGTGAATGCTGAGGGTGGTTAGCCACCCTCATGCTACTTTGCACAAATTCAGTCTCTAAGAATTTTGTGGCTGATAGATATACTTCAGCTGGTTTCCGCTCCTTCCTTTCCCTGAAAGATCTGCAGGTATGGAAGAACCACAGCTCTGTCAAGGTGCTGGTTTGGAATAGGTAATTTTGCAATATTTATATACAAGAAGACATACACAAATAAAAGTGTATTTACAGTGAACACAGTGAGCATACTAAGGCTCTAAACACATTTTGTGATCATCGTCTAAGAACACCAAAAAAAAAAGTGAAAGTATCAGAAGACTATCACAGAAGCAGCTGGTTTTGCGTGGAAAGAGGAATAGGGCACACGAAAGTCCAGTTCACAAAAACAGCCAGCAGGTACAACATATGCCTCAGCCTCTACAACAAATGACGCAACTTGTGTCTCATAATTCCAGTTCACAACTCCATATTAAATTAATGGTGTTGATTTGTATTTAAGTAACAACATCAGTCTTCAAGTAATTAGAGGCCTTATGTTCTCAGCGTCAACAGACTGCTGAGAAGCAAGCTTTGGCACCCTCAGAAAATTCTACTTAAAGATCCAAAGTCTCAAAAGCATTAAATAGAACTTTCTGAAAACTATATTAATGATTGCTTTGGCAGGTAAACAGCCACGGGAGACCCAAAATGCCAACAGTTTTTATTTTGCAGTGAAAAAATTAAAGTCAGAGCTTTTCAAATCTTCTAATTTAGAAGTACTTTAAATAAAAGCTTTCATTTTGCCAACATACTACATATTGCGGTTTTGCAAAGTAATTGCCCTTTTTTTTTTAAACCTTGCTTGTTCAATTGATACCAAAAATAGAAAAAAAAATACAATCCACAATTGATCAGGTTAACTTTGAAGTGTTTCATTTGAAAAAAGATGATTTTTTTTTTTTCAAATGGATTTGCAAATATGTTGCTCACATTTCTTAAATGCTCAGTGGAAATCAAAAGTCTTTCCACCTAGCTCTCTATTGTTGCTACTATCACATAGTTATGTTACATTGGCACATAAAGACCCTCTACACCATGGACATACAGCAGATACGAAGCTGTTCTAACAAACAGTTTGCAACTTTAATACTAAATAAAGATAATTAATACAAAAACGGATGAAGTAATGGTCAAATGACAACTAGTCACACAGAGATTGACCATACTAAAAGCATACTATTCTGTTCTCCTTTTAGCACTCCACATACAAGCTTCATATACATTAGGTTAAGGTATTAGAGATCAAGGAAGACTGGAAGGAGCCCAACATCTGTTCTCTTTCAAGACTACCAAAATAAAAGCCCTTTCATCCTGCTTACTGGTTGAAAACCCTGGTGTGGCCTTTTATTCAGCTGTTGTGGTTTAACTACAGCCAGCAGCCAAGCCCCACACAGCCATTCACTCACTCCCCCAAAAGCAGGATCAGGGCAAGAATTGGAAGAGTGAAAACCAGGAAACTCATGGGTTGCAATCAAAAAAAGTTTAATAAGGAAAGCAAAAGCTGCACACACAAGCAGGAATTCATTCACAAATAAGAAATTCATTCAGCACTTCCCATGGGCAGGCAGGTGATCAGCCATTTCCAGGAGAGCAGGGCCCCATCACATGTAACGGTTACTTGGGAAGACAAACACCCATCACCGGGGAAAGCTAACATCATCACTCCAAACATCCCTTCTTCCTTCCCACCACTGACTTTATATACTGAGCATGATACTATATGGTATGGAATATTCCTTTGGTCAGTTTGGGTCACCTGTCCTGGCTGTGTCTCCTCCCAGCTTCCCATGCACTCCCAGTCTCCTTGCCAGTGTGGCAGTATGAAAAGCAGAAAAGGCCTTGACTCTGTGCAAGCACTGCTCAGCAACAATAAAAACATTGCTATATTATCAGCCTTGTGCTCAGAACAAGTCCAAAACACAGGCCCATACTAGTCACTGTGAAGAAAATTAACTCTAGCCCAGCCAAAACCAGCACATCACCTTTAAATATAAATGTAGAAAAGAAAACCTGATGCATTTCAATATCTAAGAAAGGCTACAGCATTTATCTAATTTCCCCCTGCCAAAAAGCCTAGTTAGCATGTTAATGCACATTCGTGTCTTACTGTTCAGCCAGTAAGATACTGAAGTCAGTTCAATAGGATAAATGCACCATTCCAATGGCTCTACACATACAACAATAAAGGCTTGTGTGCTTCAAGTCTGTGATGTGATACTGAGCCACCAGCTGTGATGTACTGACAACAATGTAGTCATGGAGATCATCAACCTGCTCTGTTCCCAGTGGAACAGATAAAAGGGGCACCTCTGGGAAAACTGGTTAGTGCAGAAGTGTTTGGAATCTGCACTTCAATGATTTATTTATACTTGCAAAAACACCAAAGATGGAAAAACCCCTGCCTTTCTTTATCCCCTCAAGCACTTGAACAAAATTTATGCAAAATACGTAACTGAAGAAATGTTTCCCTGTATTCCTTCCTCCTGCACCCTAATGAGTTTGCTTCCCCAGAGTAAAATTCCCAGTTATGTTTTACAATCCCATTAATAAGAAGAGAACTTGACCTGCAATCTATAAATCATTGTAGGCCAGAGCCTCACACTAACAAACAAAGCCTCTCCTCAGGCCTCCCTATACATTACTGCCTTTATCCATCACAAAAGCCTGCCAGAACAAATGAGTTTGGTACTAAGTCAGTAAATATAGGCTGTTAAGGGAGGAGGATATCTCTAGAACTGAGGATCCTTTATGGAGAGTATCCTGCCTCCAGCTGTCTCCCTTAAAACTCTGTAGTGATCTCCCTGGTTGCACTTACAGAGCTATATGACGGCCAGGGAGATGCTCAAGCAGGATTTTTGCAACAAATAGGTAAACACCTAGGAAGAGAGGGAACAGGAGCATGAAAAGCTTTATTTATAAAAAAATATTTCATTAGTGCATCAAAAATTACCCTGAGCACAAGAGCACAGTAGATTAGAGCTACAATTTCAAAATAAAACAAATAAAATCTCCATGGTATTACATTACTGAAAGATTCTTCCTGTACAGCCTATAAATACCAAGCCCCACATTTACCTGCTCAGCAGATGTTACTCAACAATTAAGTGACTATAAAAGAGGAAAATGAACAATGACAGATCACAGCAATCAACACCATTAAAAAAGTAATGTGGACTTAAAACCTTTAAAACAAACACAGCCTGTCCTTTATCCTGGACAGGATCACAGAGGACAAAAATTCTATCCTTTTACTTTCTCTTAGTCATTCCTCCACTTACACATCCTTCTTTTCTCACCTTTTCCCTTTGACTTCAAGCTTCCCTGCTGTTTTCCTCCCTCAGATAATTTTTACCTGACTAGGTTTACTCCTGTCTGCAGATTTCTCTCACCTATCTCTCCTCCTGTGTTCAACCCATCCCTTCACCACCTCTTACTCTTTAAAAGAAAAAGAATAGACCATAACTTTGAAGCAAGCTCCCACCAGCTTACACATCTGTGAAAGTATCGGGTTTTTTCCTTCCACCATCAAACACACTAACTCATCCTCAAACTCTTCCTTCCCAATTGCTCCAGTGTTTAGTACACTAAAACCTTCCAGCTCATTGCTCTAAAAATAATGCTCTGAATAGGGTCTCCCACTTACCAGACCATATTTCCAAGGTCCTTCTTCAGGGTCCCTTCAGTGTCACCTACAGCCTGGTTTCAATAACTTGTGTGCTTTGGTTTTCATAACACTATTCTCCTATATGTCTCTTCTTGTGCATACCTTTTCTCACTTGCTAAGAGGACAAAATATCTTGGGGCTCTGGCACAGTCCTTACTCCTCCTCCACTAACTACTATTTCTAGGCTCTCCATCACCTGGTAAGCCTATGGTTTAATTACTACTGTTACTCCAGTCAGTCACAAGACCATCACTTCACTTTTGTTTTGCTTTACTCTGTCAAATCCACTGCAGCAGTTTTTCCAACTGACATACAAAGGACGTAAAACATCAACTTCAATCAAAATTGTGTATTTTTTCACAATGTCCCACATTATTTATTTCAGCTTACAGCACCATTATCACTCCTACTCTCTATAGATAGTTTTTGACCTTTTCTTCTCTTTACACCCTGTGTCTTTGGTGTTGCCAACAGCCAGTAAAAAGCCTTGTTTTAACAGCAAAATATCTGCAGAAAAGAGGTAACATACATATGATCTACCTTTGAAACTGGGGATTTTGGTTTTGGAGGTTTTTATTACTTTTATTTATGCCAACATTTCTACAGCTGTGTGTCCTCCCTCAAAGACTAAAACACTAAAACCTAAGAAATCACAATAATATAACTAGCCTTGTGAAGCAACTTTAAAACCATACCTGACATACGGAGTTAAAGCACGCAAAAATAACCTCAAGTATACAAAAAGTCCAAGGAGAAAAAATAAAATAACCTTCCACTATCTGTACCATGCTGCTCCCAGCAAAGAACTTGGGCCACTAAAAACTCACAGTAATAATGCACAGGGAAAGTAAGAAGAATTAGACAGCTACTTGTGCATATAGATTTTTATTGAATTATTAAAAGACCTTTAGAGTATCTGGGTGAGTTGGCTTATTAGTGCTAGCATTGTTGTAATTAAACTAATAAGAGGTTGTTATATCTTGACTAGACTGCTAAAGCTTCAATTAGCCTAAAAATAAATTCTAATTATTGGATCTTCACACTAGGCATGTTCTTTCCTAGCTTATAACTAAACTGCACAGATAACACATATACGCACTGTACACATCTTGGTGATTTTCCCTTCACACTATTTTCAATCTCTGATCTTAGCTCAAGTTCATGATTTCTCTGTCCATCTCCTGTAGCCAGAGTGGGCCATTAGGACAGAAAATATTCTTGAAATAAAAGCAAAGTCACTCAAGGTCTACATTCCTTGACAGACGCTCTATATAGCTTTGAAAGGACACAATACAACATTACAGTGTTTTAGATGTATCACTTCTATCAGTACAAAGAGTTGTTTTTGTTTTAACTTGCCCCAGTTTTTGGAAAGGGAGACAGACTTGAGATAAAACTGTCCTTGTTAAAACATGCAGTAGGAGATATTGTTCAACAGCTACTTGTGAATGTGAGACTCTTGGAAGAAAACAAAGTCTTCATCTCAGTCTCAAAAAACCATCACTGGACTCCATACACATTATATAGTTTTAAAAATATATATCACAGGAAATTTTTGAAAACAAATATTGTCTACCATCATGTAACATTTTACTCGGCAAACTGCATCTTCTTACTGTGTATTTTAATTAATTTATATGGTAGTGTATATATGACAAAAAAAGTAATTATATGCAGTTATCCGTCAGACATGAAAGCATCCCAGGGGACCTTTCCTTAGGCACCAAAGAACTAGTTTAATGCTGTTGCATACTGACAGTAAAAGGGATGTTGTATATGATTTTATTAATTAGAATTAATTAGAACAACTTACTGAGATTCCAGTTCATGGTCTAACCACCTTCAGTGCTGCACTTCATGAGAAATATGTCTTTAAATCTGAATTGCAAAATAATCTTTTTCTGTTTCTATTTTAGTATGACAACTTCTCATAATTTTGAGCTGTAAATGTCAAGAATTTCAAAATACCACTGTTAGTGTTTTTGTTTTCCCCTATTTTGAAAGGGTAATAAGGAGCATTAATAATTTTGTATAGAAACTACAAATATGTATGAGATTCTTCTCAGGAAGAGAGAATTCAGATTGTACTGCGTTGATGTATTTAAAACTCCTTGGAAGACAGAACCTGTAAGCAGTGATAAGGTCCCTGTGGGTGGAGTAGAGTGCATTTGGAGTTTGGGTAGGGTCTAAATCACACAGCACATTTTTGCAAGCTATCCAGTAGATTACTGCCTGTTTTACAGAAAGAAGTGGCGAGCGATGTCAAACTAGTTAGAGTACCATAACAGATACAAACACTGCTATTGCTCTGCATTCTTCATAAAAGAATATTTGGTTTAAATTCAGTTTCTCCAAATGTAAGGCATTTCTGCATCTTTGTCACAGCCCTTGGGGATCCAGCCTCTTTGCATTGTTAAGACTGTGCCACACTTTTAGACTGAGGTTTTAAAAGTTGCAAAAGAAACCCAACCAGATGGCAGTGGGAACTTTTCAGCACAGTGAAAGCACCTAATTATTTCAATAGTCACCTCCCAGCTACTGGGGAAAACCGGACCAATGAGGAAACTAAGGCTTTAGTTTCTTTTCTCTTTTCCTTGGAGGTTGCAGATTTAATTAATTAATATGGAAATTTTAACCTTAATTTCTCATTTAAAACCAAAATGAATCATTTGTTTTTATTGCTAGTGGAAAAGGGCTGCCCTCAGTACAGTAAAGCCTCTCCTTACCAGGAACAAGTAGCAAAATGAGTTTAAAAGACTTCTTAAGAAGGTCCCTTTACATGACTAGTTTCAGCTTTGTTTTTAATTGTAGTAACATCACTGTCAGTCCTGGCTATGGGTGGATGATAGAATCAGTCTGAACGTAACTCCTGTAAAAGTTAATACCTAATAACACTGTATCACTTCCTGCAATTTGTACATGTACAAGTGGTGGAACTATCTGTACCCCAGCATGCACCATGCTTTATAAACTGGTATGAGGGGACACTACTCGTACACTTAAAGTCAGGAATATGCTTTGTCGTATTCCTGAATTAGAGTCATGGCAGACAAGAAGGGTTTACCCCACTCTGACACACTGATACATTAAAACTTGATAATTCTTGTCTTGGTAATTCTTCATATTTAGATTTCTCAACAACATAATGATGGAAATAAGATGACACTGCCTTTGATGAGAACAAATATTAATAATTGATAATACATAATACTGTTTAATATTAATGTTCCATTTCAATAGTAATAATATTTAATTAGTTTTTAATAGAAATCTGGAAGCAAAATTCTGCCCTCCTAGAGCAAAAGTTTTCCTTCTGCTTGATTAGTTTTCTAACCCAACCCCAAATGACAAGCTAATGATTCAAACACTGCCAGTTGATGAGGATGGAAATCTTTATTTCTTAGCTCTTTGTGATACTATTGTCACATTTCACTTACAAAAAAGAATTTATGTATGAAGGGAGAAGTTTCAGTAACCTTCCCAGGTTCACAAAACTGACAGTACTGTAGAGCTTCTGCGTAGGACTCTCACCCAAAAAATACAGTGCATACCATGAAGAAAGACAAGTTAGCAAATAGCCCAGTATTGGGCTATTATTAAAGCTATCATTAAATACCCAGAGAACTAAATAGAATATATTTTAATACCCTGGGGTTTATCTCCATTACTTACACTCTTACCAATATTACATCTACTTTAACAAAAAATATTTTGTTGATAACTGTACTTGGCCAATACAATGCGATGCATATTCTACTGCAATTTGATTATTACTATTTATCTTTTATAACTTTTTTCCCTCGTCACTGCAGTCTGTAGAAGTCATATTAATTTTGAAAATGTAATTTATTTTTGTAATCCAGTCATTTAAACCAATAAGACTAACAGTAAGATTAGGTAATTAGGTAAGTGAAGAAGTGTATTGCTTATATTGCTGGGGAAGAGGGTTGAATAATAAATTAGAAATTTTATGCAATCACAGGGATAAATTAGCAAGTCTTTCTGAATAGAATGAGAACATACAACTCTGAGCTAATGGAAACCTGATGAGGTCCAAGTAAGTGGCATTTCTGACATGCTTCAAACATCTCTGGAAAGAGACAATTTATCCTCTTAGACTGTTTACTTCCCTCCACTGACAATGATTCAAATCAAGTCAGCTTATTCAAAAGCAGATTTCTTAACTGAAAACCTTCGCCCCTCAAGGAACAATCATCAGTGAAGCTGATGCAAATCTCAAAGTAGACAAAGTCACTCAGTCTTTGGTCTAATTTCATCTGCTACAATTGAAACCAGGACAAACATGACAACAGCAGAGAAAGTACAAGAGTTACTTAGGAAAAAGAATAAATTAGAATATCGGTGGAAAATGGTTTCAAAAAATTGTTTAATATTACTACATGATCCCAAATTGTTAAGTTAGCAACTAGTACAACTATATTTCCAAATATCAAAAAATAAACACTATGATCTACACACCCATAAGGTAAATTTGTGATGGGTAAAGGGCTGACCCTGGTCAACAATTTAGCATCCACCAGCTCCTTCCTCATTCCACTCTCCAGTGGGATGGAGGAAATAACGAAAAAGTGAAACTGAGAAAAAACTCATGGGTTGAGATAAAGACCATTTAATAAGTGAAGGGGAAAAGGGGGGCAAAAAAGGGATTCAAAGGCCATCACTCTCCAGTTCTCACCATCAGACTGGTGCCCAGCCAGTCTCTGAACAACAGTCACCCCAGAAAGAGTACCTCCATTTTTACGGCAGAGAATGATGTCACAAACTTAAAACACAGCACTATACAGACTGCTGTAAAGAAAAACAATTCTATTGTGGCCAAAATCAGTATCTGATGCAAAATGGCCTCTGGATCAAGCAAAATCCTCTTGATAAAGAAATAAAGAACTTGGTTTTCTCAGATCATAGTCTGTCTTTATCTCCACAAAAAGAATACTGCATTCTCCTGTCTCCTTTCTTAAGCCTGCTCTCCTCACCATTTGACCAGCAATCCTTAGCAACACTTCTGGAGTGATATCAGATTTTGCACAGAAATAGATGAAATATACTCCTCTAGATGCATTAGAATATCTTGGTAGCCAAGAGTCACAAATTTTATCCTTAGAAACCTTTTCAGCATAATTCCACCATCATAAAAGTAGAGGGCCTTAAACACTATTTGAAATATATCCTGGAGGATGATCATCAGTTTGAGAGTACTGCAGGTGTTACTTTGGAAAAAACTAATTACACTCATCAGAACCTCTATTTTTGTAAAAAGTTCATGTTAGGTAGGCTGCACACCAAGGGTGCTATGTTCAAAAGTGCCTACACCTGAGCAGCACAGCATAATCCATACCAAACCTGCCCACAAAGTATCTGAAACTTCATAATAACCTGAGGCAAAAACCAGATTTCAAAGTATTTGGAATAAGGCTTACAGCAAGTAAATGAAGAATTCCCAGTTCTTTAAGTATTGCTTTACAGAGTCCTCCAAGGGAAAGCTAATTGTGACATAAATATTAACAAATGCTATATTTATAAAACAGAAAGTTATCTACCATAACAGTACCTAGGGACATCACACAGCTTTGGAAAAGCACAAGTTCTTTCTAGGACAGAAGCCAAAGCCTTCCACAATTCAGATGAAATTTATGTAGCTTTTCCAGACCCACACTGAACCCAGCTTTGAATACTTTTATATTTGTTCTTCTACCTTAAGGACAAGTTCCACCAATAGGAGCATCATTACTTCTATTTATTTTTTGAATTTTCACAGCATTGAGGCACAAATCAAAATTGTATTTAGTGAAATTTGGCTTCAAAACAGAATCAATGACATGTAATTTTGCAATATATTTGATGTCTGAGAAGTGCAAACATAGAAACAGCTCTTGTACCTATGGGCTCCAACCATTACGAGAAGCCTTCTCTGAAAGGCTTTGTCTTTACTTGACATTTCTACACGTGGTGTTGCTTGCAATTAAAGCCACGATAATGTCAGAGTGAAGAAAGGCCATCTGCTGAGAAAGGGAAGTTGGGACTGTTTCAGCCTTTTAAGCTGAGGTACAGGACTCTAAAAGACTTGGTGTTACACTATTGCTATTGTGCCCTTTGCTGTTACTTAGTTTGGTAATAAGGTAAGAGTCTCTTTCCAGAAATAAAAAAATCTCAACAATCAAAAAGGAATATTTGGACTGGAAAAAGGGTTACAATGCTAAAAGCTCAACTCTGAAGAAGCACGGGTCTTTCAATTCCCTGTCCCTTCTCTTCCACGAAAACAATCTTAAAGCTTAAAGTTGTAACCTTGTTTCCAGTCTACCAGCACATGACCCTCACAGTCAGGGTCGGACAGCCAAGGCCAGGTCTGGACCCATGTACTAACCGTGCATAGTTAAGTGTGGTGCGTACACTGCAGCTACAGCATGTAACCAGCAGCAAAGCCAGGCTGCTTTTCCTGCTGATGTAGCTTCACCCTTAGGTGGGAGAATCTCTTATGGAAGGAACACAACCTCCTGAGCTTTGTTCACACGGGCACATCTTAATGAGACTTACTCCCGTTAGCTTCAATGTGACCAAGTGTTCCTAGATCAGGAACATTTTTAAGTGAGAATTCAATGCATTCAAACATAGAAATATGGAAAATTGTTATTTCTATGTAAATAATGTGTCCCAACCTTTTATTCACTTATACATGTCTTCTGAAAGCAGTTAAGCAGATTGATAATTACCACCCAGAACAACGTTATTTACCCATACAGAAGCAATGGGTCAAATAAATCTTCTCAAAAAAACATCGTATTGAAATCGTGTATTGCACAAACTGGTAAATATACTTAAAATACAAATGCGTCAGCCTCACATAGGACAATCAAACTGTGTCATCATCAAACATTTCAATGCTGATCAAAAAGCTTGTAGTTTTTTTTGCTTATAGCATGCCTGGCAAGTTCCATACATAGCAACAGACTAATTTGAGCAACCCGGAGATCACTAAGAAAGCATATTTTGTTTTTGTACTTTCATTCAGTAGAGTGACAATAGAGCTGCAGAAAAAGTCTTCTCAAAGCACTTGATTTCACCATAACTCCATTGCTACTGTGACCCCCTCAAAAAAAGAAATGGCTTGCGAGTTCCCAGAAATGCAAATCCACAGCCTAAGCCACAGAATAGTCTCTGGGGGCTATGGGATAAAAAAAGGTTGATGCTTGAAGTTATACTGTGTAACTTGCAAGGTACTGATGTCAGATGCCTCCTGGAACATGATGAGGGGCAAGGGATTTGTTTCTGTGTGATATTTAGTTCTACTTCTCAAAACCAGCTTCAATCAGAAAGCTTACTGTAAACAGTAAGCAGAGATGTATATGAAGCAGAATTAATGATACACTCCTTTCCTGAAAACAGCCATGAATTCTCAAATCTAAATCTATAGATGAGCATTCCCACTGACATTAATGCAGCTACTAACTCAAGCAAGCTGCAGGCATTAACTCTAGCAGAGTTCAGCTGAAGGAACAACCTTAAAAGGCCTTGATTCTTCCCATTTATTGTGCATCACCAGAGAACAGTGCAGGTATTAGGTGGAACTGCAGAGTACCTTAAGCTCTACTCACAGATGCTTGACATTCAATTTTATCTGAACCAAACTACTTATTAGTCAAAGCCTGTTCTGCTGCCAGCACTTAAGCTTCATGGTAAGAATGGTCTGACAGCACACTGGCTTTATGTGTTTGCAGAATCAGAGTTTTCATGAGGAACAGCAACAGTTAGCACAAACACTAAGAAACTGAGAAGAAGACTTTGGCTTTTGCTGCTATAGTGGGGATGTTTTTTTTTCACCTGATTATGTTAGACTTAAAAGATGATTCTCTTCTGAATAAGTAGCTTGTTGCTCCCTGATACCATAAAAGCAATTAAAAAAATAAATCTTTACTTTGTGTGATTAACAGTACTGGTCTAGTATTTCTTAGTTCCTGGGGAAAGAGAATGGGAACAGGTAGCAGTGAATAGAGAAATTAAATGTTACACTCGTATGTTTTTCAAATGGTTGACTTTTAAATTGCTTGAGTATCTGAATACCATGGGAAAAAATGGAAAAATTTTCTATCACAGAACTGCAGAATATGCTGAGTTGGAAGAGACCCACAAGGATCAAAGAGTCCAATTCTTAGCCCCACACAGGAAAACCCCAAGAGTCACACCATGTGCCTGAGAGTATCACCCAAACACTTCTTGAACTCTGTAAGGCTTGGTGCTGTGACCACTCCCCTGGGGAGCCTGTTCCAGTGCCTAACCAACCTCTGGGTGAAGAATCTTTTTCTTATATGCAACGTCAACCTCCTGTGGTACAGCTTCAGGCCATTCCCTCAGGTCCTGTCATTGGTCACCACAAAGAAGATAGAAGCATGTTTCTAATTCAAGACCTCAGTCATACTAACTGGTCACCTCCATGCTGATCAGATTTTTTATTTTTTTTTAAGAACTTAATTGAAGAGATTAATTGATCAACATGCTCCATACCTAATTCATTGTGCTGAATAGGTCTATCCCTTTGACAACTTATGAACCAGTACATTCATCCCAAAGTAATTTATACAACAGAGCTAAGCATTTGTACAAAGTGTTACCTTCACAGTAGGCATTGTCTTCTCGAAGTGCTCTGAAGCCATCTCGACAGCTACAGACAGCCCTGTCATCTAGGTTTCGGCAGACAGAATGCTCCATACAGTTATGTCCTTCAGTGCAAAAGTCATGGCCTGTACAGAAACAAGCATGATTGAGGATTAAAAAGAATCCAGGGATTATAAAACATTCCTGTCAAAGACAGTCCTATCTTTTTCTGTTAGGTCAAAGAATATCTTTCTATTGTCTGTGAGATATAGAAAAATAAATTGTACCAAGCATGAAATGGATGAAAGGAGTAGTAAAGGCCACAAGAACAGACCATTTCTAGGTCTTCAATTCAATTTCAGGTTATGGTATTGATCTGAAGCAGCTGGATAGCTGGCTTGCTTAAATCCCCTTACTGTCTCCTTGTCATTCTTAAGTACTTTTACATGACACATCTTAATTATATATTTCTTGTCATTTTTTTTGTTTGTTTGAACATTCATAAAAGAGTTCAATAGCTTAGACACTCAGCATCTCATTTACTAGTGGGATTAATTTTTTCTTAGCACTTTTTTTTCCCAGGTGTATTTATAAAATCCTTCTACATTTAACTAGAAGTCTTTGAATTAACACTAACTTATTTTGCTTTACTCTTCCCCTTATCTCTTCCTTTCAAGCTCCACTGACTGAATACTCTTCCCTTATTGCATCATCCTTTCCATTCCAGAGAACTTGATTTTTAAAATCTCATCTTTTAGCCAGCCCTATTTCCTATTTTCCTATTTCTTCTTTTCCTTTTTATTGTGATTATTAAAATTAAGATTATTAAGTTCTTTTCTAGGCTGGAAACTTAGTAGTTTAAAAAAAAAAAATCTCTTTGCTCTCATGAAATTTAATGATGCAATGTTGCTAAACACCATTAAATCATATTTTATTGTTGAAATCTAGCTGGTTGCAGTAACTGACTTGAAGTTTCTAACTGAAGCTTCTAGTTTCCACATCGGTATATAAAGGTGTGGAGCTTGTCTCCTTCACTGTTTTATATTTAATTTCATTTGTTTCAAGTTTTCTTCTTTCACTGAAGTATTGGAATTGATCAAGCAACAGTACTGTTTTCCAATAACTATTTTCTTCTCTCAAAAACCACAGGAGAACTGGGGAATATGGGTCAAACTCAGGGAACCAGGAGTGGTATGACAGCAACAGCTACAGAATGCAAGCTGGAATCAGGCTGTAACACAAGCCTCTTGCAAAATAGCAAACAACTATTTGTTAGCAGTAAAGATTATTATTATCACTCCACCTGGTTTCTTCTTCAGACTTTGCTGTGAAAGAACTTTCCTAACCTTATAGAAGATTAGTTAAACAAGCACTTGAGGACGTACAGAGTGCTTGGAGGTCAGGTCAAAGAGGTTTTTTGCACTTGGACAGCTCAGGAGCAGTAGGAAGCAACAGGAACAAAGCAAAACAAGACAAGGAAACAGAGAGCCTGTAAAGGCAGAATGTTTTGGTATTTAGACCCAGTGACATGAGCATGTTGGAAATATTACAGACCTACTGTGACAAGAGGTTAATATTTTTCTTTTTCGTGCTGTGGATTGTCTCTGCAACCTATAGATATGCTTAGGTAATGTTACTTCCACAGCTACCACAGTGCTGGTATTTAACACAGGTCATTAAGGAGCAAAATGCTCTACCCTTTTGCTGTGTTAGAGTATCTTCAATACTCCTAGATGACAGCAGAAGTGTGTGTATGTGTGTGTGTGTGAAGAGTAATCTCTGGCCGTAGCGACATCCTTGCCTTTTTGTTGTCCTTCCCACTGAATCCTGAGTTCATGAAAAAGCAATACTCTTATTTCTGCATTTCCTGACCTATACTGGATTGTATCAGATTTTGGCATTAACTAAGAATATACATGTCATCCAGAAAGGGTGAGGGATTTTTTGCTGATTTTTTTGTATTCTTAAGATTCTCGACACTTTTGCAGCAGCCGTATTAATAAACAAAATACATGCTGCTAAATAACAGCCTACAGCAACTTCTTTTGTAAGAATAAGCTCCTCAGTGCATGAGAAGCCAAGCTAGCAGAGTTCAGGGAGGATTGAAAATGTTCAGAAAGCACTCAACCAAAAGACATTAAAATTTTCTAGCTACACCAGGCACAAGAAACAGAATTTTCTCTAAGCCGCTGAAGATTTTATAGAAAATTATCATTAAAAAATCCTTTTTGACTGCAAAAGCTATCTCCTCTTAAGTTCTTTTCTTCTTTCTTATCTCTCTGCTTGATGTCATTAATCATAACCTTTGTGTTTGCGCTGAGTAGCATAGAAACAACTATAGCTGCAGTCTTACTTTCACTGAAGTACATCTAAAATCAGTCGAAGAGTCTAACATCTTTCATGCTAGGTATCAATTTATCTTATTTATCTATAGCAGAAACAGATATAGCCACTAAAAGATGCAATTGCTCTTAGCTTTGAAGATACCAGTATTAGTCCAGATCAAAAGAGAGGGCCAAGGACACAGAGCACTTCCTACACATCTGTCCTTCGGTAAGGATCAGACTGGGTGTAACACCAAAAGGTATACAGCATACAAAATTATTCCCCAAAGCTCCTGCTTATAGATGAAGACTACAAACCCTAACAGGTAAACAAGTTACTCAAGTATTTGAACAACTGAATAGGAAGAACAGTTCTTTGAAAGAGATATCTGAAAGCACCTCAGAAAGATGCTGGATATTTCTCCAATCCCATTTTGTTTGGACACTGGAGTGGGTGATGTATAATTAATCACTAATTATATATATGTGATTTCTTTGACTTTCCACTTATTTTTGGCTAGAATAAAACACATAAACATGTTTCACATAATTTACACTACTAAGCATTTTACAAACAATTTTCAGATTACACAGTGCAGTTGTTACCTATTCAGCTTCTTAAGATTTACAGTCATATCATACATGTGAGCGTCCTATTCAAAATTATCAGGAAAAAAGTCTGTACAATCTATAAGAATGGAAAATTACACTGAGCTTCTATGTATCCTGCTCAATAAGCTTATATATATCCTGCTACTACTTTACCTTTACAGATTTTGCAGCAACTGTGAGATAAGGGAATCTGCTGAGATTCTGGGCAGTTCAAAGCTGTACAGCTGTCTTTCGGAATACGCTGCATTTTGTGATCCTGTTAAAATGAGGTAATTGATTAAAACTGTGAGATAGGAAATAAAGAAAATGATAACTTGAGTGGAGTTCTGGCATTGCAATATACAAACAAAAAGCTGTCTAGGCCAAACTCAAAAAAAAAAAAAAAAAATTTGAAAGGACAACATAGCACAATAGTAGCATCCGGAACACTCCTATACTCAAACCTCTTCAAGGAAGCAAAAGTGTGGCAACAACTCCTTCTTCTCTTATCTTAGCTGTCAAGCAACTCAGAAGTTTCTCTTGACATTTTGCCTGAAAGAGTAACAATTATTCTCAAAAACTCCAGAATCAAGGGTTCTCATAATGAATAGTCTAAAGAAGCTTGTTATTTGTACAGCAAGTAAAATCAAACTGGAATATCTCTGATCTCACTGCTATGGTAGTAACACTGAAGGAAACTGGCACTGAGTCCCTATTAGGAAAGAAGGTTTCTCAGCTAAGTTTTCATCAGGCATCTGCAAATGTACAACACCACAATATGGTATCTGAATATCTTCAGGCACTCTGTGCAGGTCACATGAAGTCACTGCAGTATGACCACATAAAATGATTGCCTTAGCAATCTGGCTACCACAGATGTGCCACTTTTAGGCTCCCTCGAGACCTAAATAATGTGACTTGTAGTGCTCTAGTCATGATATGGCAAAGAAAGAAAACTAGGCAAAAAACAGCATGTTCCTTAAAGGCATCTGCCTTAAAATAAACAATCTGGTTAAAATAAGAGCTCAATGAATTCAGAACCCTGCATTTCCGCATGCAAGGAAAGCATCTAAAATCATGCATATGCCATTGCATATATTATTATTAGTAGTAGTATTAGTATTAGTATTAGTATTATTATTATTGTAGATCTAACATTTAATTTTAAATCCTCTTTAAGCATGAAATATAAAGATGAACATGAATACAATGGCCGATATTAAAACTTCAAACTTTACCTTAAACAATCTTGACAGAGAAACCAACCTTAATCTGATAATATAGCAAAGCAAAGCAGCCACAGATGTGTTTTATATCAGGACAAACAAAACCAGGCAATCCCATAAGATAAATTTACCTTTGATAGAAATAATATCAATCAGGGTAGTCTGGACTGCATTTAATTCTTCTATAAATTCCAGTTTGGAAGATAATTTTTTATTTACTTATTTATAATATTCAAACAGAAAAGTGCATGCCTATAGCATGCACAACTGCAGCAGCCAAACAAAACAAAATGTGATGTTTCTAATTATGTGCAGACAAAAAGAAAAACTTGCCTATGTTGCCTTGATAACATCAGTATAAGACTTCAAGCATAAAATCAGTACTTGTGCCACTTCTATTAATATCTCTTGGCCTGAAGAAATTACTTATATCCTTTTATGAGAATTCAGGTAGTAATAAAATAGTGCCTGTCTATGAATTCCTAACTGACCAACACAGTTTACAGTATACGAACTTTCTACTCTGAATTATCATTCACAAGGCTGTTCAGCAGAAACTGTATGTACTTCAGTCCTTGAAAAAGCAACATTTCAATCAGCCAAAGTTGCTGCTTACTGTTTCTACCAGAACAGTGAGGCAGCCTACCAGCAAACAAGCCTAATCAGCAAAACACAGACTAGCCCAGCCAACAGAGGCATTTTTTTTGTACTGTATCGCAATTGCCAGCTGCAAGGAACACAAGGCAACCTCACATAACTTTTGATGGTTGTTAATTATATCCACTGACTAATCAGAGAATTCACATCCCAAGTGTCATGTTCAAAATATGAGCTCACAGCCCTGAGAGACCTACAGCTGACTCCAAAATTATTTCTGGTCACTTTCTCCTTTCCATTCTCAAAAGGGTTTCAAAGCACCTACTGCAAGAAGTACAAAGATTAAAATCAACAACAGTAAGACTAGAGTCCCCAGTTCTTCATTGTAAAAACCAATTTTTAACAACTGTATGAAAATGTTAGATTACCAGAAGGTGGTCTGATAGCTGCATGGCCAGAGGAGTTGCTCCCCTCTTTTTCTCCGCCCTAGAAATGCGTGTTCAGGTTTTCAACTCCACTCCACAGCATGCAGCTCTCTAACTGGACAGGATTCTTTCCCATCCCTCCCCTGGAGAGACAACATGCAACCCACTGCAGCAGTTTGTGCAGTTCTCAACCCACAGCTGTCCCTGGAGTATATTTTGCCCTTAAACTGCATTTACACCCTGAAGAGCAGCTCTATTCATGCAGCATGGCAAGACTGACACCTCATCAAGCATGTTCTGTTTACAAATAAAAAAATGTAACCCTGCCCCATTTCCATCACTAGAAATACCAGACACCTAGGTACCAGCTCTTTTCCTTCCTTTTTCTCTAGATTTTCCTCTAAGAATTATCCTGAATTCCAAATTATTTCCCCCTTACACATGAGCACATAATTTTGAACAGTAATACTGCGTGTGGAAACATAAGGCAGTCTGCTTCTGTTTTAGTACTGATCATGGAGTTGATATCTAGGGAGTAAAGAATGCTGCTTGACTGAGAAGCTGCATCATCAAAGCTTGAAGCTATGCAAAATAAATTTATTTGCAAAATTTTATGTGGAACTCAGTAAGACAAAATAAACACAGGACCTATTAAATGTCTTTTCTGTTGTCACTTCCTAAGGTAGACCTGTCTGTATTTCAGAAGTTTCTTTCAGTGGGACTTTGATAATTCCAACATGCAAGAATTTTATTTCCATCAACAGTATTCTTACCTTGCACTCAAAGAGAACACAGTCCCCTGAGCTTGAATACACAGTTTCTCTTTGTCCTTCAAAGTAGGTTCTGCCTTCAAATACACATACCGCTTCAGAAGAAAATAAAAAAAAAAAAAAAGACAAAAAAATACAACAGAGTGATTTTGTTTAAAAGTCTTGGCATTTTGTTTATAGAACTGATACATTTTCTTAAAGATAACTGCATTTCAAAATGAGAAGACTGAACCGGATGCAAGAATATTCTCTTGGATACTATAAAAAAAATCAGAGGAGAGAAAAACACAAACAAATAAAACCAAACAAAACCAACCAAACAAAGAAAAACTAAAAAGCACACATAAGTAGAAGGTGAAGGACACTGAAGAAATATGGAGTACAAGTAGCTACTGAGACATGTCTCAGGTGATGCCAAAGAAGCTATGACTGCCTGAAATACAGCTCAGGGGTGCACAGCAGGATGGAGCTGTGAGAGCAGTGCCAGTGGCATGAATAGATAATTAGTTTCCTGAAGAGGAAAGTTACACGATGAAGGTTGATCACTGAAGCTACATGTTTATTTGTTATCACAGCCCTTTGATGTTTCATCACCTCACACAATTACCATTACTGCTGAAGTATATTAGAGTATATGAATTTTACTGTACAGGAACTGACTCAAGTCTCCAATTTTCAAACGACAGAATGATATCCCTAGGATTGATGTTTATTATATCATGACCTGGCCTGGTGCCACTCCTGTGCTCTGGTAGCACCGGGTTTTATAGCTGCATGCTGACACAACTCATACTGGATTGCTCACTAAAGTTCCTATACAGTATTTAAGAGTTACATAAAAGATCTTCACAGCAAACTGTCTTTTTCTTTTTTTTTATGGGTTCATTACTGTAACTACATTATGTAAAGTATAAAGGCTGAGTAGCATAACTGCTAGGTATAGAAAATCAGATGTGTGCCTCTGTTGCTAAGGACACAGTCAAGGTTCATCAAGTAACCATAATCATGAAATAACAGGAGTTAATCTATTAATCTATTCCAAGTTCTAGATTACATGTTAGAGGTCTAATTTGCTAATCATTTATTTGGAGATGCATATCAATTATACTTTGACAGAGAGATTTATTTATTCTGCTAAAATAGACTACAACTTCTAGACATTTTAAAATATTTAAAAGTACAAGAATGGCTTTTTTTGTTTGTTTTTATTTTGCATTACCTATATTAATTATCATTAATCCTGTTATTTTCATTTCTGCTTTACTTTTTTTTAACTTGCAGCTCCTTCTTGTTACTTTGTCAGCATGTAAAAAGTAAAGTTTTGTAAATGATGTTGAAAAAGAATTGATAGGTAGAGCAACAAAAATTCTTTTTTTAATTCAAAACTATGAGTTATACTTTATAAAATATGAAGTATCTTGTGTGATATAAGCCTGTAAAGCACTTTCGAGAATTAATATCACAGCACATTACAACACTTTAAATCCCATGAACAGCGGAGTTTACAGTCAGACTTAATAAAAAACGTATAGAAAGGAGCCAAAGGGGAGAGTCTAGTGGAGAGTCCTAGGGCTAACACAAGGAGGAAGTTTGTACAACATCCACAAAGAAAAGTCACAGAGTCAGAAAACCTCAATATAGTGTCTCTTTCCTGCCTCAGAAAATAAGCTCTTCTAGAAGAAGTATTTGAAAAAATTCAATATAAATATTTACTAGGGGCTAAGAGATCTTGAATCGAGACAGGACAAGACAGTCATCCAGTCATATATATCACCTTCTATGTATTAAAGCCCATGACACTAAACTGAAATATTCATATATTAAACCCTCTCCCTTGCCCCATACATTTCAAGCTTCTAAGAACAACTACATGTGACAGGAAAAATGAAGTACAGCAATACCTGAGGACCACACAATGCCAATGAACTGTTAACTTAACACATCCTCATGTTCCCAACAGGCAGACTATGCCTCTTCCCAGGAAAGGCGAAATACATCAAAATAACTGTCATTCTATCTTGGAAGAAAATACACACTCCTAAAGACAAAATACTCTCAACATATGAGTAAGACTACACAAGCATCTTAAAAAAGAAAAAAAAAAATTACCCAAACTGCCTCAAAGTCCAGTCTCCTTATGGCAACAAACTTCTGATTCTTCAAAGAAACATGGAAAATTACATACACAAAAGAGCCATCAAGGAAACACATCCAGCCTAGTGTGAAATCAAAAAGTTTGTGTTTTTTTTTTATTCCACCAAGAGCCTTTGGAAGTCTTGGCATATGAAACCATTGTAATGCAGTGACATAGTATCACAAATGCTTTTTGAAAGAAAATCAGATCTCCTCCATAAACCCTTGGAAACAAGGAAAACTTAAAAACACAAAAGTGTCCTGGCTCTGTATCTATTTAACATAAAAGATACCAATGTATAAGTTTGTCAGTGCACACTTTCTTTTCTTCTCTTAATACTACCATAAATGCCTCTGTCTCTTTCCTGCTCTCTTACCAGCCCACTCCTCTTCCACTGCCCACCTAGGAGGCATCCTGACAAACAGCAAAGGGTAGATTTCCATCAAGTTACCTGAAGGCTTCTAAAAACTAAGATTGTCTGGTTAGGTAAGTATGGAGCACACTTGGAAAGATTTCTAGAATGACAAAGCTACCAACTTTTTTTCTGCCCCACTTTCAACCTAAGACATTGGAACACACATCCAGGCAGTGTGGAACAGAATGCTCCTCCTGTCTCCTTACAGCAACTGTCACAGCCACTAAACATCCCATAATGCTCGTGTTTCCTGTCTTTATTTTCCTTCAAAAATAAAGATGTTTCAGCAACATGAACATCTGGACTAGTATTGTGCAATTGGAAAAGTCCAGTAAAGATTTAATTTCTGCTTGGCTAGATGTTTCCACAGATATTTTGATTAGTTTGTGATTAGTATCTCTCTGGGCAAGCATATCATCTTTCATCTTCCTAAGTCCTCTCATTCGACAGACTGAGTCACAGTCAAGACATTACCTGATGATTAGTTGTTCCGGATCTTGATAGTTATTGACTATGTAGGATTTCATCTACAGTTGTATTACATCAACCATTTCCTCTTGTCATCAAACCGTCACTTCTTTTCCACAATCTTTTTTTCTTCCCACCGGCCTCCAAATGACACTTTCTTTTTGCATTTTATAAAACATCCGTGCAAAATCCACTACCCAGCAAACTCCTGCCTCATGTTCACTGAGTTCTTAGGATGTCATATAGTACATTTTCTCATTTCTCTGTTTAGCACCTTCACTGTCTAGACTGTGTATGCCTTCTTGTGAGGAATGCCTGTACACCTCCCTGTGATATCTAAGCTTATTCTGACTCAGACTTATCACCAAAACAGAAACTTTAGCCCATTGGTGAACTCCTCAAAGCACTTTAATTTCTTGTATTGCCTGATGACTGGCAAATGGGACTTGAAGTTTCGTGAAATTTGTCAGTAATTATGAATGTTCAATTTAAATCTGGTAATTATGTTGATGCATTCTTTGTTCATTTATGTTCGTTTGTTGCCAGGGTAGAAACTCATCCAAAATTAGCACACACAAACCCCCCCAAATCTGTCTCATTCACTTAATTTTCCAACCTCCTCCTTGGAATCTCCTTGATTAAGTTTTCTACTGTTCAGAGATCAAGGCTTAGGCATTGTGTAAGTCCCATTAATCCTACTTTGCAAGCTTACATAGTGCAAAACCACAGTGTGGTTTTATCCTTAGAAGTACACACTGAGATAATCATCACCTTTCCTGAATTTTTCTCTCTTGACTGCCATATCATTACTAGGCATTGCTCTCACCCCTTTCTGAATTGTCTTTGCAGGGATTTGGGCATTATTTCATCTTTGCTCAATTTCTGGAGAGCACAAGCTTCTCTGTTACTGCAGTCAGTGAGGCTGAAGACTAGCCTCATTTCATGCCATGTCCCTCAACAATTCAAAAACTTCAAGCTGAAAAATATATTGCTATGTATTTTTGCAGTCAATCACTGCTGGAAAGCTGCATATATCTGCTTCTGCTTCCCTAGCTGGAAAAAAAAAAATTATTCGAAATTTTATCATGATAAGGAATCAATTGCTATTTGTATGTTATTTCTTATTCACTGGGAAAGCTAGATGTCTCTATTACATTTAAAACACGAAGTCATTGTTCTACACTGCTTTTACAATCACTTAAGAGCCTCTACAGCGTGAGTCACTTCTAACAACACTAACCGGCTGTTTAGTCACATTGGCAAGGAGTCAATCTAAAATAATAAATTCCTTCCCCTATCTCTCATGTTTCGTATACTTTTATCAACTACTACAAGGAAATGACATAATTCATCTATCCTTCATTTCTTGTTGAAAAGTCTTCTACAGAATTCATCTGAGCCCTGGAATGAAGGTTCCTTGAGGTATCCTTCAAGTCTAAAAAAGCAATTTGAACACTGAAAAAGTACGTGAAAATGTGACTAAAAATTCTGTGATAGCAGTTCAGCTGAGGCAAATAGACCTAAAAAATTAAGTAAAACTTACAAATTAGCCTGCCAGACAAGGGAGTCTGGGAAAGAGCCCACAGCCAATCAAGGCCAATGGACATCACATTGCACAAAGGGAGATGTCTCCTGGTAAGCAAAGATCCAACCTGTACAATGTGTTTGATGTTAGCTTCTCTTAAAATGGCATTACTGCTACTCACACTGCAACTTCAGCTTGGTTAAATAGAGCAGCCAAAACAGTTCTACTGACAGACATGCAAAACTTTGGCTTTAGAGCAACAGACCAAATTCTGCTTGTTAAAAAGAACTGGAATATTTTAGACTCTAAACACAGGATTTTGAAAACTTAGGCATGACTAATGTGATCAAAATGCCCATCCATTTTATGACAAATTAACTATGTTGGTTATTCAATACCCAAATAACTTTTACAGCAAAATGTCAAACAATAAAATCAAATGCCAAGACAAAAGCCTTAGAGGGAACCAAAGAAAAGCAATTAAGG
>NW_020955567.1:985490-986817 GCF_003031625.1 Empidonax traillii | reverse complement strand
AAACACAGGATTTTGAAAACTTAGGCATGACTAATGTGATCAAAATGCCCATCCATTTTATGACAAATTAACTATGTTGGTTATTCAATACCCAAATAACTTTTACAGCAAAATGTCAAACAATAAAATCAAATGCCAAGACAAAAGCCTTAGAGGGAACCAAAGAAAAGCAATTAAGGTTAATATTAACTATTTAACCACTGCATTACAATTACATTAAAGGTTTATAAATAGCACAGCAGTCTGCCAGACCAAGACAACTCCAATGCAAAATTACATGCCTGCTTAATCCCCATAAATCATAGAATCATAGAATAGATTGGGTAGAAAAGACCTCCAAGATCATCAAGTCCAACCCCTGATCCAACTCCAATTACTATATCATGGCACTAAGGGCCACGTCCAATCTCTTTTTAAAAACCTCCAGGGATGGTGAATCCACCACCTCTCTGGGTAGGCCATTCCAATGCCTGATTACCCTCTCTGTAAAGAATTTCTTCCTAACATCTAATTTAAACCTCCCCTGGCAGAGCTTGAGCCCATGTCCCCTTGTCCTGTTGTTGGTTGCCTGGGAGAAGAGACCAACCCCCACCTGGCTATAACCTCCCTTCAGGACTCCACACACCAGCTGTCTCCAATAGCAGTGACATAGCCGTATTTAGCAAAGGTGCAAATAGGTATTGTATCAAATGCTGACAGCTCCTAATGACAGGAAATTTCTGTTTCGGTTCCATCTTCTCTCAGATGACCTGCTGGGCTAGTTGTAAAAGGTACTTTTCCAAAAACTTTGTTAAAAGAACAATGGCACAGTGTAGAAAACTGGACACCTCCCTAAAACAGCTTATACTTCAAAACATGCTTAAACTCACCCATACACTCATCAGAAAGCCTCAAGTCACAAGGATCCATATGCAAGATGAAATTTAATTAGTTGATTAGGACTGAGTGTTAAGAATTTCTGAAATTAATGAAATACTGCTAAAGACTCGCACACTTTTGAGTCTCTATTTTGAAACCTATGAGAGCTAAATAGTTATCACTAATCAGCATTAATTTATTACATAAATAGAAGTTGTGTTCTCCATTGCCATGTCATAAGTTAAGACCATCCATGGACACGACATGGGAAGACACACACCTACTCCTGCAGCTGCGCTACTGTTACTGTGCTCCACAGAGACTTCAAACAGAGTGGCAGAGGGGAAATAATACATTTTATTCATTGGGATTTGCCACAAAAAAAAGAGAGTGTACCAATTATACATAATTTTAACAGACACATTTTTGCACATAACTACTGAGATGGTGGCTTTCTCTGGCTCTGCAG
>NW_020955567.1:906633-985296 GCF_003031625.1 Empidonax traillii | reverse complement strand
AGCTGCGCTACTGTTACTGTGCTCCACAGAGACTTCAAACAGAGTGGCAGAGGGGAAATAATACATTTTATTCATTGGGATTTGCCACAAAAAAAAGAGAGTGTACCAATTATACATAATTTTAACAGACACATTTTTGCACATAACTACTGAGATGGTGGCTTTCTCTGGCTCTGCAGACACAGATCATATGAGCATGCTCAGTAAAAGGCAAGTGCCTCTGAATGGCAGTATCTACAGAGATTTTGAGTTTCATTTGACAGTACTAAGAAACAACCTATGCAAACCACAAAACTACACTTTTCACCACAATACAGTAAAACTGGCATTTATTAGGGTGAAAATAACTTGGAAGCAATGTTTCCATGCTCTCTAGGCACAAAGGTTCCAAAAACCTTCTGCTCCAAACTTTTCAGCTACTTCCAACAGTCATGAAAGTTTTTGACCAATAGCTTGCCATGTACCCACAGACTACACCCATATATGAGTGACTATCAGCAACCCTACATATGCTTCCACTCTCCATCAGACTCTCCTTGGCCCAGAACCAACTCCACAGATATTTTAGCTAGAAATTCTGCACTGTGACTTTGCTGCACACCTCTCCCTGGTGAAGGCACAACATCCTGTAAACTGGCATCCATTTCACTGTATTTACCTTCCTCTCAAATCTAAGTGCTTTCACTAGTCCTACAAATGGCAGCCCCTCATTAACTTGGTTATTGCAGCAATCCTAGGCCTTCTTTGTGCAGGTCAGTCTAATGTGTTTAGAAGTTCCCAGGAGTGGAGAACCACATGTATTGCTGTTATTAGATCTCAGTTCTTTCAGAGCACCAGTATCTAGCTCTGTACAGGAACTGACAGGGTTTCATGCTCCCAGTACTTCTCCCATCCAGTTTTGTTCCCACATAAGGAATCTGCCCCACTTCCATCCCTCTTCTGATACCCATCATCTTCCTCCCTCACTTCAGCCACACTGACAGGATGAGTTGGCATAATTAAAAGCATTCAGAACTACATTTAATATTCTTAAGCTAAGTCCTTAGCATTAGTTCAGCATAAGGTTTCTAACACAAAGAGCAAGATAAAAACAGTTTTTGAAATTTTGATTTGTCAGTCATGCAAATTGGCTTTCCAAATTTGTTATATACTCACTCTAAACATTCATTATCAAATAACATTTAATCAACAACTAGCTTTAAAAAATCAGGTATTATTGATAGTTTTGGACATTTTCAAAAGACAACTTTAAATAGAAACCTATTACATCTAACATCATGCCCCTGTTTTTCAAGGCTGATAAAAGTTACTATTATCCATTGTGCATTTCCAAACAATACAATACTTCATGTCTACAGTCAGTTCAGCATTTGAAATAATTAAAAATTTAAAAGTAGCTGAAGCAGATGTTCACAGATTCTGCTTTGTCAGAGCTAATTTCTCCCAAGTGCATCTGTTGATGCTTCAACTAGTTATGGCAAAACAGTAAGGCCGAGTTCATAGCAACTGTTAATGTGACTATTCCTTTTTATTTGGAAACCAGAAATCCTTAGAGTTACTGATAATTAAAAAAAAAATATATATCTGTTAAAACACCTATTGTCTTTAGGAGGATCTTTCCAGACACTAGACAAACTTGTCTAATGTACGCCCTGTGCTACCAGGTGTGTTTTTCTATATGGGGCTGCAGTTTATGCTAGTGTCTAGGAAACCTGTAATACTTGCATCTTACTGATACATTAACAAACTCACTTTTTTCCTTTTCCATTGTACAGAAATCATATATTTTTCCACTACCTTTATACAGAAACCAAGAATCAGAAAGTACAATTAAAAAAAAGATTTAATTTTTAATTACTCTGCATAGGGCAGTGCATAACTGCAATTTAAATAACACAGAAAAGAAACGGGAACATCTTTAGATATGACTCATTTCATTACTAATAATGTCAGAAATGACTGGAATGGATTCAATAGCAATCAGACAAAATACTTAATGAATGATATGAAACCCATTCCCGTGAAACCTATTCTCAGGGACTTTTATTTTCCTCAAATTCTTTAAAACTCAAGAGAAAAATAGCAGTTTGCATTGACAAATTCTTCAGTTTGTTATCAATATAGTATCAGCAAAGGTTTTCATTAGCTGCAGAGATATAATATGGATATTCAGTAGATTTATATAGTAACAAAGGATTTATGGTGATCAACCTTAACAGATAAGACATTTGGGCAAGAAAAAGTACTATCTTTTCTGTGGAATAATCTGGCTTGTTAGAAAGAACTTTATTGGGGTTAAGAATATGAATCCAGCTCCCATTGCCAGTGATCTGGCCTCCCCATGCCTCAAAACATGAGGAATACTGTGGTATTTCCATGAGAAACATGAGGAACAAATAACCATAATGCTAGAAATGTTCTTTGAAGATAACATTACTATCATAGAATCATAGAATCATAGAATCATAGAATCATAGAATAGATTGTTTTGGAAAAGACCTCCAAGATCATCAAGTCCAACCCCTGATCCAACTCCAATTACTATATCATGGCACTAAGGGCCACATCCAATCTCTGCTTAAAAACCTCCAGGGATGGTGAATCCACCACCTCTCTGGGTAGGCTGTTCCAATGCCTGATTATATTGAACTATGCCTGATCATATTGAACTATATCAGAAAGTCAAATTAGCTTCTCCTTCCCCATCCCTCTAAATTCTGTTGTTCTAAGAGCTAAAACAACGGATGTAAAATATCTTGAAAAAAATTAAAAAGGAAAATGTTTCCCTCAGATCTTGAGTAAGTACCAGTAAACCATTTCCTGCAGACACAGTCCTGAATCAGAAGCCAAGACATAGCCCACTGTGCCAACAGTCCCAAATCAAAGCTCATGAACACTTGGGCAGAAGTGCACAGTCACACCTGAGAGAAAAGCCTGACAGAACAATGAATCACTATTTTAGCTTCCCCTTACTCCTCCCACATCTTTGGCTCTATATTCAGTGTCTAGCTCTTCTCTGACACCCTAAATTGTCAAATCCTGCAGAAGAGAGGACAATTTTTTGTGTGTGCAATAACTAGTTCAATGCATCTTCATAGCAGCAGGGCTGTAAAGTTACCTTAATGCAAGTAATTAATAGCAATAACAAACACACTTCTTTAAATGCATTTTCTCAATGCCTCTACCTATTTCCAAGTCAACCATGGTTTCCTAAGAGCTGCACTCTAAAAGGCAGCATCCCATCTGTTTTTGCAGCATGACCTTCACAGTTTGTGGGGAGAAAGGAAAGGGCTATCATTCTCCAAGGGAGAGAACATCTTTTGTTCAAAAAAACCCCATTTTATTTCAAAAAACTACTTTAGGATTTTATTTAACAAACCTTGAGATCTGTCCACATATTTTTAGAAAATTTTAGACTTCAAAACATGGAATTTTAATGAAAAGAACAAAGGACAGGGCTCTTGCTGTCTACATTCAATTGACAGCAAAAGGAAGAATGATTGGGACTTGCTTTAAAAAGCACTGGTAAACAGCTTCCAGGATGGTGAAAGACTGTATACACAAGCTAATTTTCAGAGTACAGCAGAAGCCAAGGTGGGCTCACACTGTAAGAATCAACCTATTCCTTCCATTGAGTTTTCATGGGGCTTAAGATGTCACACTGGAAACAGAAGCAAAGGTGCAAAACTGATACCATAAAAATAATAAAATCATAGAATATCCTGAGTTGGAAGGGACCCACAAGGATCACTGAAGTTCATCTCCTGGCCCTGTACCAGGACAACCACAAGAGTCACACCATGTGCCTGAGAGCATTGTCCAAATGCTTTGTGAACTCGAAGGGTTAGAACATGGCAGCGGAGTGCATGTTTCAAAACATTTGCCTGTGTGAGTTCCAGAATTTCAAGCAGTCCTCATATTCCCACCTTCACAACCACAACACTTGGCCATGACAGAATCATAGAATATGCTGAGTTGGAAGGGACCCACAAGGATCATTAAGTCCAACCCTTATGTCTGCTCAGGACCAACCTCAAGTCACACCATGTGCCTGAGAGTACCACCCAAACACTTCCTGAACGCCGGTAGGCTTGGTGGTGTGACTGCTTTCCTGGGGAACCTGTTCCCATGCCCAGTCACCTGTTGGGTGAAGAACTTTTCCTTATATCTAACCTAAACCTCCACCAACACAGCTTCATGCCATTCCCATGGGTCCTGTCCCTCGTTAACCAGAGAAGAGATCAGTGCTTGTCTCTCCACTTTCCCCCATGAGGAAACTGTAGACTGTGATGAGATCTCCCCCCAGTCTTCTCCAGACTGACCAGCCAAATGATCTCAGCCACTTCTCATACAGCTTCCCCTCTAGGACTTTCACCAACTTCGTATTCCTTCTTTGGACTCCCTCTAATAGCTTAATATCTTTCTTATATTGTGGTGCCCAAAACTGCACACAATATTCAAAGTGAGGCCGCACCAGCTCACAGCAGAGCAGGACAATCCCCTCCCTCCACCAGCTGGTGATGCTTTGCCTGATGTCCCACAGGGCACAGTTGGCCCTTCTGGCTGCCAGGGCACTGCTGACTCATTTTTGTCTTGATGTTGATCAGGACCAGCAGGCCCCTTTCCATAGCACTGCTCTGCAGCATTTTGTTCCCCAGTGTGTATGTACATCCAGGGCTCTCCCATTACAGGTGCAGAACCCAGCACAGTTTTTCTTGAACTTCATATGGTTGGTGCTTGTCAAGCCCTCTGAGGTCTCTGCAGGGCTCCTCTGAGTCAGCAGCTCCTCACAATTTAGCACCATTGGCAAACTTACTCAGTATCACTTCCAGTCCATCATACAAGTCATTTATGAAGATGTGGAAGAGCATAGGGCCTAGGATGGAGCCCTGCAGAACCTCACTAGTGACAGGTCACCAGTCTGATGTTACCCCATTCACTGTTACCCTCTGCATCCGACCCACAAGCCAAGTGCTCATCCACCACATGATGTGTTTATCCAGCTCTGTGCTGCACAGTTTGTCCAGAAGGATCCTGTAAGAGACAGTATCAAAAGCCTCATTGAAATCCAAAAAGACAACACCGACTGGCTTCCTTCGGATCAGCTAGGTGGGTTACCTTGTCATAAAAGGAAATCAGGTTTGATAAGCAGGACTTTCCTCTCATGAAGCCGTGCTGGCTGTGACCAATGACTGTATTGTTTTTCAAGTGGTTTTCAATACCTCCCAGAATAATCTTGTTCATAACTTTATCTGTCACTAAAGTGAGATTGACAGACCTGTACTTTCTGGGGTCCTCCTTACTGCACTTCCTGACAACTGGGACAATGTTAGCCTATTTCCAGCCTGCTGGGACGTCCCTGTATTCCTCTTCAAAATCATCAAGAGAGGTCTTGCAATGGCATTAGCCAGCAATTTGAGGATTCTCAGATTAATCTCATCAGGTGCCATTGACTTACAGGGATTCTGCCAGAGCAGCAGGTCAGCCAGGAGTTTATCATTCTCACAGTCATGGTCCTCCAGTTCAGGACCCTGGCACCCTCCTAGCCCATCATTAGTGTTGAAGAGAGAGGCAAAGAAAGCGTTAAACACCTCTGCCTTGTCTCTGGCCCTGTTTGTGAGGTGACCATCCTCATCATGTAACAGGCCAATGTTATTTCTGCACCACATTTTGCTATTAACGTGTTTTAAAAATTCTTTTTATTGTCCCCCACATTTCTGGCCAGCTTGAACTACAATTGAGCTTTGGCTGCACAAATTTTTTCTGTACAGGGGTGAGCAGCACCTCTTTATTTCTTCCATGTCACTCAACCTTGCTTCCACTGGGCATACACCTTCTTTTTTTGCCTTAGCTCCAAAAAAAAAAAAAAAAAAGCCAACCTTATTCCATAATTTTGGAATTGCCTGCTCCTATGGTCCGAGGAGGTGGTGTTTAAAAATGGTGACCAGCACTGAGGGACCCAGGGATTTCCCAAGGAAGTGATAACTTTATTTATTTATATGTCTATTTTAATTTTACATTTTTAAAATCTGATTTATTCTAAAGTTTTTTCACAGCAACTCACCCATACAATAGTGCAAAATTAGTTAAATGAAAATTTGTGGTTACACTGTAGTACCCATTCAATACATACAGAGTCACAGAACACCATGGACAAAATTTAAGCATTCTGAACTGATATGCTACTACTATTAAGAAGCCTGTCTGAGAAACTTCACAACAACCACATGCAAGATTGTTATCTCTTCTATGCAATACTCAGCTTTGATTTCTCATTTAGAGGCCTTGAGGATCTATAAGGTTTCTAGATACAGCATGATAAAAATACCTAAAAAAAACCAACTCCCTCTTTACAAGACTGTAAAATTTGCCTAGAGAGAAATACTGCACTTCAGTGACTATGAATATAACCTAAAGAGACAAGTTAAGGAAATAATACCTGAATTTACACGTCTTGTCAAAGTAATGGATGAGGGGGGGAAAAAAAGTCTTATAATTGAAACCAGGTGTGTTCTGTCCTAATTTATAACATCAAAAATGATGTTACTGTAATACCATTCTAACACTAATATATAAAAGTATACACTGTTCATAAGAAATTAGCAAGCTAAAAAATTGTTGTTCTTCAGCACAATAGCTTATGACAATGCAAAAAAGAAAATCCAATAATATGTTCAAATTTTATTCATGGGCTAGGAAAAAAAAATTAGATGACAGATACTGTTAAAGAATTTTAACCAAATGCCACCAATTAAATATAAAATGAAATCTGGGAAACCAGTCAAAATTATACTTAAAAATAATTTAAAGCAAAAAGAGGAGAATCAGAATTTTAATTTACAATCAGAAAATTACACAAATAATTTTAACAAGTAGGAAGAGAAAAAATACTAGTCAGCTACCCTGTACAGAAAGGTTTAGGATGGTCAACATCCCTCCCAAACAGTTGGATGGAGCTTTCTTCTTAGTGGAAACTGGTACCAAATAAAAACCCACAAAAAGACAAAAAAAGAAGTATCAGTAAAAACATTCTCTATTTTGGCAAAGAGGCAGAACAGTGATACAGAAATATCACAGATAGAGTCCTGTGCTTGGTACAGTGACAAAAGCAAATAGCAGAAACTTTTCCAAAAAGATGATTGTAATGACGTTTTTGAAGGCAACAGATGAGGAAATCAGGATAAAGGTCTGTTACACCATATCTGCCAAAATTTCAGTTTTAAAGTTGTGTCTCACATGGGACAAAGTGGTCATTATTTAAAGCCGAATATATTTTATGAACTGACAGATGTAGGAACTGTGATCAATAACAGCCTGGAGGTCTACACATCACACATTAGATATCTGCAAGCAATGGCTAAGAGAAGTAAACCAAGCTGTTAACTTCTGCAGTCCAAAAGACTGGTTTAAATCACTGTCTTCACAAAAAGAAAAATAAAGGATAACAGCATACATCATTTTATATTAATCTCGTTGAATCAGCTTCACTCATATTTTACCATCCCTTCCTTGGGAAATAAGATCACATTATTGACAGTTTTGTGGTGGAGTTTCTTCCAGTAGTTTATTTATTGAGTTTCAGCCTTCACAGCCTTCCTATTTTTTCATTTCACATGACATAGGCGCTGTCAGAAAACTGTATGTGTGCCTTCTTTTACAGTCCCATATCTCCTACCAGTGTCTGCCCCAGCCCAGAGTTCCACCCAGACAATCCTTGTCAATGTGGCAATCCTGTTAATAATCTTGAATAAGAGTATGTTGAGTACTGCACAGGCCAGCAATCTCATCTGGTTGGTTTGGTTTTGATATATTAGTCTATCCAGCTCCATTAGTACTCTCTGCTTCCAAGTTGTTACTTTTCTGTGACCTTGTCCAAAATCTGCAGTTTTTGTGGTTTTCAGTGAAGGCAAATTTCTTTTCAGAACTAATGCACATTGAAGATGACTTCTACCGATACTACAGATATTTCCAAGATCTGCAGAATAAAAGCTCCAGGCAAAACCTAGAACATCAGCCAGAAGCTGCTGATTTGGTAATGTGCTCCTGGTTATTGGACAAAAAAACCCCAACTCCTCAAAAAAATAAAATGAACAAAAGCCAACCCCATGTTCCAATGATTCAGGTACAGTGAAATGAGCACATCATTGGTGAGAACAAACATGTTGAAATCAATACATAGCAATGTGAATGCTCACATATCCTAGATGATTTCTGTAATCATAAATAGAACCAGAATTTCTTTCATTATCGTTTCATAGCTACCTAAGTAAATTCTGATGAAATCAGTATTGCTAAAGTCAGGGTAGTGACTTAGGAAAAACTGGAATATTGCCAATCTGTCACCTCCCAGCTGCCTGACAGCCAATATATTCATATCAAGCATATGTTAATGTTTTATTTGCACTGGAAATAAACTAAAATAATAATGTGCTGCAAGTATTTTACATTTTATGAACTCCCTATTAAGAACATAATGAAAGGAATGGAAATTATCTCTTTTCTCAGACAATCTTGACAAAATAGGTTATAAGGAGAGCAGAGCAAAATTTGGCCTACAGCAAAATTCTCATGTAAAAAAATATTTTTAATTCTCTATCAAAAAAATTACCAGTATTATTTTTCCAGTTTCTTCTGTAGTGCAGACTGCTACATATTCAGTGTAATATATTTTAATGAATAAGGATTTTCTTAAACATACTTTATTTTAGTATTCATTCCTCAGGAAGACTAAAATTAGATGATTTTACCATTAACTGGAATTGTCCTCATGTACTGATACATTTCTTCCAGATCTAGAGCCTTCTAGCAGAGTTCCATAATGCATGGAGTCCAGAAAAGCTAAAAAGCCACTCACCTAGGAGGGAGCGGCACTTTGATGCATGAAGAGACTGAGACAGGCACAGGCACTGACACCCCCAGATCTCCTTTGCTAACAAGAAACAACGAAATTCAAAGGACATAGGGATGGAAGAAAGGAAACATAGGAACAAAATATTCTGAAAATTATTCCGTGAATTACTGAGAATTATTGTAAGCTGTACTTCAATACACCATAAGCTGTATTTTAATTTACACAAAACAACAGACATACAGGGTGTGAGTTTCCTGCTCAGAGGAGAATTTCAAAGGAATTGCTAGTAAAAATTGCTAGTGTTTCTCTCCTGATGGGGAATACTGCCCAGCTTTCAAAGAGCAAAGGCCACTCGAGACTACAAGCTTGGCAGCAAAAATCCACTGACAATTCTGTCATTGGCTATGTAACAGATATAACCCAAATATTGCTATGGTGTAAGATTAGTGGGAAAATTTTTATTGCTTTACAATGAAAAATATATGAGAGACTGAGCACCTTGGGTCAAGAGTGAGACTGGTCCTGACTACGAAAGCCAAGGAGAGTCCTTCCAGTGTCTTCAGCCTTGAGTCCAGCACAGCAAAGGCCCCAAAACATTCTTAGAGTATCTGAGATTCCTGAGATGATACACATCCCAGAGAAGCGAAGGCTCTGAGACCTTCCCAATGTTGCAAACTCCTGATGGATGGGAAGGAAGAGCATGCTGTTCTCAGTGGTGCCCAGTTTAAGGACAAGAGGCAATGGGCCCAAATTAAAACACATAAAAATCTGGACACAAGAAAACACTGGGAGGGTGACCAAGAATTGGCACAGGTTGCCCAGGGAGGTTGTGGAGTCTCCATCTGTGTAGATATTCAAAAGTCATCTGGCCACGGTCCTGGGCAGCCTGTTCTAGGTTGCCATGCTTGAGCAGGAAGGTTGGCCCTGGAGACCTCCAAAGGGCCCTCCCAAATCCAACCCTTCAGCAAGACTCTGAGATTGTAGGAACTATGCTGAATTCACAAGTGACACATAAATCAATTATGTTTTTCTACTATAGCTTTGTAAATCTAAAATAGCTCCACTGATTTTGTTGACCTACATGAGTTCAAGGACGTTTTTCCCCTTTAAAAAATATTTCACATGAAAAAACTATTTGTGTCCTATTTCTAAATGAATATAAATACTGAATTTCTTTTGAAGTCAAAAGAATTGCTGAAGTAATAAAATGGTTTAAATGGTCAGTAGAGTAAAATGTAATTCATCTCAGTAGTACAAGTGGGTATATAATGCTTTTTATCTGTCATTCCAACATAATACTATCATTATATGTGATGCAAAAGCCTGAGAAATAAGGTTGATGTGAATAATTTCAGCACTGAAAATCCAGAAAGTAGAGGCTGAACAGACACTATTCTGCTAAATACTAAATAACTTTCAGAAGTTTTGCATGCTGACTACAGGAGGTTATAATAAATAACACAGCTCTAGGGAACAATCCAGTGCTGGCTATATTCCAGATATTTTTTAGTACTATTCTGAAGTAGGCTAATTTATCTGACTTTAGATATTAAAAAAACCCCTTCAATACAATGGAATTTATACACTTTTGCTATTTACACTTGTGTTCTTTAAAAAGACACATATAAATCTTTATAATCAACTAATTTTTTGCATTAGCCAGAATGTTGCTTCTCCTTTATATTCTAAAGTGTGCATTTTTTATAAAAGCTATGATAAAATACTAATCATTGCTTCACTGCTAAAAATGGTCTCTTCTTCCTCCAGTACTAATGCCTGCTTTGTCACCCTGAGCCTGCTGGCTGCCCATAGCCCTCAGACTTGTGTGGTGTTCCCAGTCAGCATGCTGGAGCTGCTCTTTGGTTTCCCTTCCTCTGATTTACTGCAAGGATAAGATGACCTATGCAGTCAGTGCTCACTAATCCTGCCATTCCATCATTTCTATGAGCTGCAGCCTCTTCTTTGTGCCACACTGAATGCAGGAGAAGTTCACCAAGAGCTGGAGAAGCAAGGCAGGGGCTGGCATCCCACTCTGCTACTGATGGACATCACTGAAGGCAAGAGGGTGGCAATTTTGTGAGAAGGCGAAACTTGGTGAGAAACTGTGCTGGCTTTGGCTGGGGTAGAGCTAATGTTTTTCTCAATGACCAGTATAGGGCTGTGTTTTGGATTTGCGCTGAACACAGGGTTGATAATACGGAGATGCTTTTGTTCTTGCTCAGCAGAGCTTACAAAGAGCCAAAGCCTTTTCTGCTTCTCACATCTGCCAAGCTGGCAAGAAAATTGGAGGTGCATGGGAGGTTGCAGGTGAGGCCACCCAAAGTGACCAGAGGGATATTTCATACCGTATGCCATCATGCTTAGTATATACAGTTGCAGGAAGAAGAAGGGAGCGGGGGGATGTTCAGAGAGACAGCATTTGTCTTCCAAAGCAACTGTTTGGTGTGATGGTACCCTGCTCTCCTGGGAATGGCTGAACACCTGCCTGCCAACGGTAAGCAGTGAATTCGTTCTTTGTTTTGCTTTACTTGTGTGTGAAGCTTTTGCTTTCCATATTAATCTGTCTTTCAACCCATGAGTTTCCTGGCTTTTACCCTTCCAATTCTTTCTGGCCTTAATGATGGGGGAGTGAGCGAGTGGCTGCAGGGTGCTTGGTTACTGGCTGGGGTTAAACCACAACAGCAGCATAGGTTTAAGTCCACAATGCTTCAGTTCACCCAGATAGATTATGATTTTCAGTTTAAGCTTAATCAATATTCCTTAAGTTTCTAGATAAAAATTTTGCACTGTTGCTGATGGCCAATTGCTGCACAAAGGAGAAGCACATGGGTTTTCACAGCTCCTTCTCACTGTGTCAGTAGGCTGCAAGTGCTGGAGCTTGCAGAAAAGCATCTAGCTTTTGGGGAAAAATAGTGTGTCGTGAAGAGCAAGAGGGGAAATCCCTTTAATTTTAAACATGAAGTTAAAAGTTTCTGTAAGTTAGCACAACAGGTCGCTGCATCAGGAAACCTACATGTTATAAGAGCTACAATGTCCATATTTATGTTTTAATTATTTTGTTCAAAAATTCTTCCCAAGTTATATAACCCGTTTACACACTCTCTCTCCACGGCTGCTAGCAACAGAATTGTGAGCTGATCCAGTACAAGCCTGTGCTTCACACAGTTGCTTAAAATACTTGCGTTAGAGTGCAAATTTGGCTAAAATGTACCAGAAACTCATCAAATGTCCTGTTTCTGAAAAAAACCAGGTGCATGAAAAAATCACAGCCTGCAGATTTAAACATAATCACTCGGAGTTTAACCTCTACTGGAATCTGTTGGGATAGATTTAAATAGTTTGGGATTAGGTCTAGAAGTATCTGCAGTGTCACTGGGAGGAAGACAGTGATGAGAAAACAGCAATTTATCCCTGGAGATCAGTCTTTGGTGGTGGGAATTACTGCACCAGATACTGGTACAAATATCACTTCTGGCCTTAAAAAAAAATGAAAATCAGCTAGTCTTTAATAAAACACTACCTCCATTTAAAAAAACAGTGCAGATAGCACATAGCTATTGGAAGTGATGCCTCAGTGTTTATACACCAACTAATAAAAACATTACTATAAATAAGATTTGCTGACCAAGCACCAATTGTCTCAGCTACTAAGACATTGGCAGTTCTTCCAAAATTCACTTAAAATAAATAAACCTGTCCTTGTACTTCTTAAACCAAGTCTATGGTCTAAAGCAATATTTATAGGGTCAGTAGTAGAGCTTAATCTCTTCACAATTCGTATCAGTGCCTATCACCATTTGTCTCTGCAGAGGAGAAAAGAATTTAATAATCTTTCACACATACTTTCTCAGAAAGGTTTACAATTGTATTGAGTACAGGGAAGAAAGCAGTCCCTGCCTTCTGACTACAAAGAGTTCTCCACAGGAAGGTCCCACTGAACTAAGATACATGCTTTGGCAGCTGGAGTGACTTTTGCATTGCATAGCTTGTCTTCAGCTGAAACATATATCCAACACACTGGCCCATTTATCTGCCCTGGAAAATTGCTGCGCTTCTTTTAGCCCATTACAGCTAATAGAAAACACAGTGATAATTTGCATGCATTGCCATTCCTTATGCTACCAGCATCGACCTTCACACAAGGCAAAACAGTACAAATTGTCTGAATGTCCTTAAACAAAGTATGGAGTTAGGGGAGAAAGGTCAGGGTTCAGTTTGTTGTTTGTTTTGTGGGGTTTTTTTCCTTTTGGCTCACAAGAAGAACCAAAGTCAAAGCAATATTGGTTAAAAAATAAAAAAATCTAAACCATTCCTTACTAAGTGTTCTTCCCTGAACTAAACATTTAAGAAAATAAAGAAGAGTCAGTTGTACTGAAATTTCCAAAGTGTTGAAAACATCATCAAACAAGATATAAAAAAGTAGTTACTGTCCAAAACGTAAGTGCTGGGCTGAAGTTCGATTCCCAAGACTCGGCAGGATGGTAAAATCTCTTAGCATAACTGCTTAATGACAGAACGAGGCTTTAAAATGCATCACTTTATATTTCTATCTGACACACCTGATATACATCGCAGTAACTGATGTAAACACTAATCTCACAACTTTATCTGTTTAAAACTTCAGTATCTCATATAATCACCTGGGCTTCCTATACAATCTGTGGAAGGAGATGTCCACATCTGAACGGCAACTCATCCCATCCCTTCCAGTCCCTCTCAGCACCAAGTGCCCCCTGGAGGTGCCAATCTCTTTCACTGGCTATCAAGAAAGCCAAACTGGTGATGTCCACAAACAGTAAGTTATACACAACAGGCAAATGAAACAGTAAATGACAGGAGGCTTGAAAATGCTTTGTTACAGCCTGTAACTCGCCTTACAGTCTGAGTGTTAGCACATGTTATGGCGCAATTTTGCCCTGTACCAGCCAAAATGCTCTCAAGCAGTGCCAGGTATGGCTGTGGAGACAGCCCTGATCAGAGGCCATTCCCAGTCAGCCATCTGGATGCAGATAATCTGTTGGGGGGGAAGGGGAAGAGAGTTTAGCCATGCAGATTGGAGCCACAAGTGCCACTCAGTCACAGAGCCACAGAACTGTGTCTGTGCTATTTTACTTACTAGTGTAAATGAAGTCGCTTCAGATTATATTACCAAATTCTGGATGCCTAAAGCCAAGCAGAATGACCTCATCCTTGATCACTTGGGGGTTAATAAATAATTAATTAAATAATTAAATAAATGCCATTAAAAAACCAGAAAACCTACTTGCTGACCACTGTAAAAGCCTGAAGTGCTGTACTCTTAACTCTGCCTGAAGTGCTGTACTCTTAACTCTGCCAGCTATCATTAGGTCAGACCTTGTTTTTTTGATTTTTGATGACTTTGTTCAAACACCAGCAGAAGAAAGGAATAATTGAGAAAGGAAGCACTTAGCTCTGGCAGAGTGAGACATGGCCACAAGGCTGGAAGAGCTGCCATTGCCTGGGCACTTCTACTTACAAATAGAGGCATCAAATAGAGGCTTGAATGCCACACATCTCACATCCCTGAATTACCAGTGCCCTGAATCATCTAATATGCATGGAAATTCTGTGTAGCTGGTTTAAAAAACCAAAATTACTTACACAACAGTTTGGCAGAAACAACCCAAAGCAAGAGCCAAGTTCACCAAGCACACTGACCTCAATCAGCTCAAACTCTGAGCTGAAGACACCATGAGGACAGAATACAGCTGATACATATATATGAACTCAGAGACAACTCAGCATTTCCACCAAGCTGGCCTGAAGAATAAATCAGAGTCCTACATCTCCATTACCTCTAACTTCCACTCTTTAACTACCTTGTCAATGGGACTCCAATTTTCATTCTCCACCCTTGGTCACAGGAATTTAGCCACTTCAAAACTTGTTTGATCTGTTTTAAAAGTCACTTTAAATAACCTAGATGAAATAAGGAACAATTTTCCAAAATTAATTTTTACTTATATTTTCTGATCTAATTATTTTTCTAGTAGTTTGTCAAGAGAGTAATATGTGTGCATGTTAGTTATAAATTGAATTCTGCATTGGCATCAAACTCACAACACTGAAAGATACAGCACTTTTGATAATATTAAGAATATCAAACAGGAAATATCAAAGTAAACTTCACAGTGTGCAGTACCAGAACTGTATCTTAATTTGAAGAAGTATCAATGCTGTATGACAAGGTCAGTGTCCATATGCTCATTCACATTTTTTCACTCTTGTCAAGACTCCCAATAAAAACAACTTTGGAAGACACATCATATGATGTGAGTGCTTCCCCATTAACATCCCAACTCAATTCACAGGCAGTACATTAGGAAAACATAATTCAGAGGACTTGGTTTTCAAATTCTGCCAACACAGTCAGAGATTCAAATAGCATCAAATAGAGGCTTGAATGCCACATATCTCACATCCCTGAATTACCAGTTCCCTGAGTCATCTAATATGCACAGAAATTCTGTGTAGCTGGTTAAAAAAAGTATTTGAATTCTCATTTCCTCTTAATTAGAATTAATCTACTTGAGTAAGTTAATTAGATTTCATGAAATGGAATGGTTTGTGTAACTTCTAACACAATTAAATATTAATAAACTCCTGTGGGAGCTAGATCAATGGAGTACAAAACGTCTTCCTGAATTTTATCTTACAACATGTCATTTTACCCAGTTATGTATTTCTCTATACTCTGTAAGAAATTTTTTATGCAGTAGAAGAGTGATGAAACCCCACAGAAGAATCTCAATATTTGCAGAATAAAGAAGTGTGTGCATCTCATGCTAAGTTTCGATAGTCGATTCTATTACAGTCTATAATAACTAACCATGGCATACAGAATACATGTAATCAACCTGAACTATTACATGTAGCCCATCTAAGTAGTGATTAAACCAAAATTGTCCTTCTCTGGCCCTATTTACAGCAAAACCAAAATGTTACAAAACCAAACAGTAATCATATATCCTAAACGACAATATTAAATAACTTTTATTTATTTTCCTGTATAATTCTTTTATGACCTTTTAGTGAAAGAACATTTCTAGGTCTCTAGTTTTTGCTAGTCTCTTGGGTCTAGATGAATTTTCTCTACCTTTAATTACAGAAGAAGAATCATAAATCTGAACCTCCATTTCTAGGACTACAATATAAGGTTGGAAGTACACTCTTCTTGCGATAAAGGTATGTTAGACACTGATCAAAACAAACAACAGGCAATTTTTCTTGAATTTTTAGCAGTTTAGTACAAGAGATAGACAATGGAAGACAAATGCAGAAACTTTTTAATTAGCTTCTTTTTCCTTTAAAATGTTGATTAAAAATACCTATGCTTAAAAAAAAATGCAACTAAAATGAAACAAAATATCCCCAAATGAAAACTTAAAATCTTCTGGGTATCAGTTTCCCAGAATACTTCAGAGAAGTCTAAGTTCCCCAATTCTTCAACCCAAATATTTAATTCCCTGACCAGTTCGTTCACTGACATATTTACAGAGAGATTCATGTTCTGTAAGATTGCAAATATTCATTAAAAGAAAGCACAACAGTAAAACTTACATTGACATTCCTTGCAGCACTTGCCATCCACATAGGCCAGGGCAGAATTAAGGGGACAGTCAGCAAGGGGGCAAATCAAAGGCTCGCACTGCACCGTACCGTTCTAGAAGAATGAAAGGTGCTTAACTGGTGGTTATATTTAGCAATAACAGAGATGTTCTCAACTTGAAAAATCTATTTTTAAATGCAGTGAATTCTCTAACAACACTGAAAAAGACATTTTAACACAAATCTTTTAATAACTAAATGAACAGAAACTATACTTTCGAATGTCACACATACAATCTTTTAGACATGAATCAAATATTCTTTGAGACCATAACGATCCATTTTTTTTTAGAGGCAAATCTATTTGGAGACAAAACATTCAGTTTTTTTGTTGACTGGCAGACAGATTACTGTGAAATAACAATTGCACAAAATAATACTCTGCCTTCTGAATTTTATGTATGAGACAAAACATTTCTAAAAAGGTAATAATACTATAGCTGCATTTAATACTAAATTCAAAGAATTTTAAATATTTATCAGCCAGAACTGATACCCTAAAATAACAAAAGTAAAATAATATTAATAAAATATTAATAAAATAATATTAATAAAATTAATATCCCTTTAGAAATATAAAGATAAAAAAATACTAAGCTTAAAGAGACCCATTTAGCAAATTATAGATGGAAACAAATCAATCTAAGGTGCAATACAGACAACAACAGCCTTTTCTCTGATTTCTTATGGCCTTTGTATTAGGCGTTTAATGAGTTCAAAGGAAGTGAATGAGTTTTACATGAATGGACAATAACACAGATGCCATGGTTTGGTACCTGAAGGGATACTTGCAATCACTTCTGAAGTTGTGATACCTTTGGGAATCTTCCATCCACCAAATCTTTTTCATTTGTAATATAACAGAGCTTACATATGACCCTGACATTTTACTCTTTATTGCTTGAGATATAACCAAAGGCAACCAGACACAAGGGATCTATTAAATAATTCACTAGGAAAAAGACTGGTTGATAGTGACAGAAAGCAGAGAATTAATTATCCAGAGAAACCAGTTGCAACTCAGTGCATGGGAATAACATGATAGCTAAGTATATTGCATAGCATCTGCATATGGTGATGCATATGGTGCAGGACATTAAATACAGGACATACACATACTAGCACTCCTGAAACCGTAGGGAAATACATTAATACTATTCCTTAGATTTAGATCAAGTATTAAAGCTCTTTGTTGTTACTACCAAGCATACATCTGGAAGTTCTCATTATTTGCTTCAATAAAACTAATCAGAGGAAACACTGGAGTTCCTGACTCTCCACTCAAACTGTAGCCATACCATGCAAGTGCAGTTCTTACAGCCATCTGTCCAGGATTCAAACTCTCTGTAAGTCGTGCCTTTCATTGTGCATGTCCTTTCACAGTAGCACTGATCCAACTTGTTCATCCTCTGTTCAGCTTGAGACAACTGTATAGTTCACAAAAAAAGTTTTTAATTTGTAAGTGGTTTTCACATTAGTAAAAACACAACTCAAACTATCCCCCTTATCATCAAGTATGCAGATGAGAGAATATATGTAGGGAAATGCAGTCAAAGACACTAGAACAGATATTGTTAAATATGATTAAACCATCAGTCATTCAGAGATGGAAATTAAGAAGTAAGACACAATGCACTTCATCTTTCTCATCATCATCACATCAGGGCTGTCATGAAACAAGTAGGTCAAGGTGAATACATCCCCCTTATTTCTCACCTTTGTATGTGTGAACTGATCTTGCTCTACATTAAGTCCTTGCAGACAGTAGGTTAACAGTAGAAGACCAAAATCTGAGTTGAGTGGCCAAATTGCAAGTAAAGCTCATAACCAACATGTTAGCAGTTGTTTCTGCACTTCAGCCAAAGTGTTTTTAACATTTGTGTATTGAATCAGCCAGGTAATCAGCATTTCTGCTGATATCTAAAGAACTTACCTTTAAAATCAGAAGACTAGTCTATTTTCAGTGGCAGACATGAATGGTTTTGGATTTTACAGAAAAGAAAAAAGAAAGTCCTGCTTTGGATTCTTAATTCCTTGCCTTGCATATATTTTGTATGAACATGCCTTTGGAATCTCAGGTCTAGAAAAGTCCTGGAGTCTTGCTGCGATAAACACTATAAACACAGTTACCTATTTCATCCTAGGTTTATTGATTTATTAGCTAAGTAGAGTTTGGATATCTTTGAGCCCTTTTCTTGCTCAGGGACTTAGGTACCGTTTACTATTAAAATACACAGTTCCATAAAAATATTAAAACACAAGAAAATTCTCTGATCTGGGAATCTGTATGTAGAGACACCAGGCACGGTTTTATAAAGATATAAACATACCATGCAGGGATGTTTTACACACACCCATGTGCACATCCCCATATAAGCATGAAAAATCTACTAAGACAGCAATTTAGGACTGATAGTCCTCATTTCTCCCATGACTTGAGTCCTAGTAAACATTACCTTAGCAGATGTTTTGGCTAAAATGTCTTGCAGTTCCATAATTTTCTGCACAAGTCCATGGAAGTCATTACAAGTTGGGCATGCTAGAATAATAAAATATGTGTTTTAATAAAAAGACAAACAAACGTATTCACAATAGGTTCAATCATGTCAAAGTTGGCAACCAATAAACTTAAAAATCAAGGGTTTAAGAAATCTTATAGGACAGAAAGAAGGCACAAAACACACCTTTCATTTTATGATATAAGAATAAATAGACTTACTGCGATTAAGGTCTGGGCATTGAGAAATAAATCCTTGAGGCATGACAAGTAATTGCACATCTTGCATTATGCCCTATGTGTAAGTGGAGAGGAAAAAAAAAAGACACATTATTTTTACCTGTCAAAATTATGTTTCCCATTCACCATGTAAATCATTAAAGTCCACATAGAAAAGCTACCTGATAAAGACAACACTTATGAATAAAAAGCTTCTTGCCTGGGTCCAATTCAGTGATAGAAGAATAAACAGAAACTAAAATAGATAGATGTACAGATATACTGAATAATTTTTAAAGACATGAGATTAAATGTCAAGATATAATTATGTGGCAAGAGTTTGGTGGTTTTGAATTCACTGTTATTTTTAGTTAGACACTGCAGAAAAGCTTGAAAATGACCTTTAAAAGTAATTCAGAAACAGTTGCAGTTACTTTGAAACACATTTTTAAATATAATGCAATTTTTTTACTACACTATAACTCTTAAACAGATTTGAAGATTAAAGAAACAAGAGTCAGGAAAAATACATTCATGTCAACCCTTAAGGATTTTGTGCCGGTTTTGGCTGGAGTAAGTAATTTTCTTCACAGTAGCTTGTATGAGCCTGTGTTTGGGATTCATGCTGGAAACTGTTGATAACACAGGGATGTTTTTAGCTATTGCTGAGCAGAACTTACACAACAAGGCCTTTTCTGCTTCTCGTACCCACTCGAGGAGGTTAGAAGTGCAAAAGAAGCTGGGAGAGACGCAGTTGGGACAGCTGACCCCACCTGACCAAAAAAGGGGTCATATCCCAGATGATATGGTGTCACATGCAGCATTTAAAGCTGGGGCTAGAAGAAGGAAGCAGGGGACATTCAGAATGATAGGTGTTTGTCTTCCCAAGTAACCGTTAGATGTGATGGAGCCCTGCTTTCCTGGGGATGGCTGAACATCTGCCTGTCCCTGGGAAGTGGTGAATCCCTTGTTTGAGTTTGCTTGTGTTTGTAGCTTTGATTTACCTATTACACTCTATCTCAAACTAAAAGTTTTCTAACTTTTATGCTTCTGATTCTCTTCCCCACCTCCAGGGTAGGGAGTGAGTAAGAGACTAGGTGGTGCCAGTTGGGGTTAAACTACAACAGATTTTGATGGGTATCCTTCCATAAAGCTTGCAGAATGCTGAGAAACTACGTCTGCTACACAGCTGCAGAGTTGCATGTTGGCAAGAACTTACAGAAATTTTAGCATGAAATTCAACTATGTTATGTAGAAAAGGATGGTTTCACCAGAAGAATAGATCCTGTGCTTGAAGGTAGAATTTACGTGCATGCTTAGTCATTAAGAAATAATTAGTAGCCAGCTTGCTGCTCTTCAATAGCAAAGGTCAAAGAGCAATTTGAAAGTGAGCCAAGAACTGTGCTATGATTATGGAAGCACAAACTGGTTGAGGTTGGAAGGCATCTCCTGAGATCATCTACTCCAACTCCACTGCTCAAGCAGGATCAGCCACAGCCATGTTGCCCAGGAGTGTTTCTAATGGGCTTTTGAATATCTCCACAGTAGCCTTACTCTGACCAACCTCATCGTAGAACTGGATATTTATGTTCAGATGGAATTTCAGGTGTTTCAGTTTCTACCTATTGCTTCCTGGCCTTTCAGCGGACACTACCAAGAAGAGTCTGGATCCCTCCACTGCTCCCAAATTCAGGCATTCATACACATTAATAAGATTCTCTCTGATACCTCCTGAACCTTCTCTTCTCCAGGCTAAACAATCCCACCTGTCTCAGCCTCACATCATATGAAAGACGCTTCAATCCCTTAACCGTTATATTTAAGTTCACTCCTTTCCTTTCAGGGAATGCGTACCTTAAAATAACCATGCGCAATATTCCTCTGTCCCAGCCAAAAGGTTGTACCCAAAGGCAAGTCCATGAAAGGCTTCTCCACAACTCTTTCATAAATTCTGAAAAGGAAAGGAAAAATATAGCCCCAAGATGTTACCACTGAATTTACTAAGAGATGGAATATTCCAAGTGTGACAAATTCTTATAAAACAACATTCTTTACTTACTTATTGCAGTCCACATGTAAAATCAAGTGAGAGGCACTGATTGCTAAGGAAAGTCTGTGCCATTTATCATCTGCCAAAATGTATGGGAATACTTCTGTGTGGGAGCGATGACTGCCTGAACGATAATGCAACCTGATTTCATTTCGATGACCGCTGCTTTCCAGCTCCAGGTACCTGTATCATAAATGCATCATCATGTCATGGACCATTTTTATCAGCATAGCAACATTTTACATAAGTCATCTTCTCATCATCATGTAGGAACTATTTAAAAGAGGGAGAAAAATAAGCAAGGAGATACAAAGACAAAAGTAGACCCTTTTCAGATTTCCACTGCATCTTTCTTCTCAATGACAAATAACAGCAGGTTACAACTTTCATGTAAATACATAAGATTTCAAGCCAAATATTTTTTTCTTCTAGCAACACTCTTTTCCATAATGTGATCTGATTGGAAGTATTATGCGATTTATGAATAGTTGCCCTATATCCTGAAAGCACAGTAAGGATATTCTGAAGGCATAAATGCATAAAAGACAACCCTAAGTTTTGCAGTAGGGATATCATTAGTAATTACCAATCAAGGAAGTAAGGACTGAGATTGAACACTGCTTTGTTTGCTTTCATGTGTACTGTTACAATTCCTTTTATTTTTTTGTAATAAAATTTCTTCAAAGAAATATAAAATCAATAAATGCTAACTCTTCAGAAAAATTTATATATGTGTACATATTTGCTTTGTTAAATAAGTATGTATATTTGTGGGGTGGGTGTGTGTATACATACAAGTATATATGTATGCAGATATATATGTAAATACATATATATATATGGTAAAAACCCAGCAGCGCAGCTGTGCCAAAGTAAGTGTGCCCTACACAAGACTTGCAGATTGCAAATTCAAGCTTTGATGGTGAAATTTCAGCAGCTTAATTTTAAAGGCACTCATTAACAAACTCAGTTCTTAGATGGGCTGGTCTCTTGCATGTCAGAACTTTTCTGGGAAAAAGCTTGACAAACCATTTGTCTTTTAAAGTAGTAAGTTTCTCATTTTAAAATTCCCCCAAGAAAATACTTTTTACACAGGAAAGGAAAAACAAAATGGAGTTTCTCTAAAAATCATACACAACATACAGTTAAAAAGCAAGGAAAATAATGTATGTGGTGAGATACACAACAACTGAGAGAACGGACAATTCATTTTTGTCTGTTTTTGCAGTTACATCTGCAATCAGGCATGATGGTGGCTTGTAATCTGAATGCACATGTTCCAGGGTGATGTCATTTACTTTAATAGGCTACCTATATCAAGGAACAGAGAAGACAATGAGTACAATTTTGAGGAGTGAAGTTGAGACCAAATCAAAACTATCTTGTACAATCATTATCCCTTAGGAAGAGAGGCTGGGCTCACTGCACAGCTCTCCTTCCTTTAGGGTGTTTCATGGTGAAACATGCCTGGCAACAGCACAAAAACAACTTGTCTTTTGCAAATCCACCAAAGGACAATTTCTTCTCCATCCTTAGTATTTACAAAGCAGTTAACTAGCTTCAGATATAAATTTTATAATCTGAGACAATTTACCTTCTCATGGCCCAAAATGAATTTTTACATTGGCAAGAAGTGGAAACTAACAGAAGGCCAGGCTGGAAAAAAAATGGGCAATAGTGGCAGGACATCAGTCAACTTAATAATCTCCTTCATAACTCAAGCTTCAAGGACAAAAACAAGGTCACTCCCAACCTAACAGAGAAGGGGAATATTATAGAACTGGACTCCTCCAGCGACTTCTAAGTGTCTCCATCCAGTCACAGACACAAACTGGAAAATGAAAGGCATGGATATGCTGAAAAAGGTCTCCTGGTAGAACCAACAGCTTTCTACTCCTTTGAAGTCAATGACAGAACTGATGCTGGCACACAGAGATGCTGGTAGGCAGGGAACAAACTACACCTGTAGACACACAGTCAGAACAGAATGTATAAATCAAACCCTTGTGTTGCCCCTTACGCATATAATAAATGAAACATGACTTTGCCAATAAAAAGAAGACATTGCCATACAAATTCCACAAAATAAAAACTGCTGAGAGAGGATGCTGACAATTGATGATGCTGTATTAAGCAAGGAAATCTGCCTACATAAAGCTGTGCAAAAACTGTGGACACTTGGGGTTTTTGCTTTAATGGTGATTAATGCACTGTTTTGATATTCACAGACAATCTCTTGTTCTTCCATTTGGTAAACTAACATATACAACTCCCTTCTAAAGGAGAAGATATGCATCAAAGTGAAAAGGAAAATAATAGCCATTAGAAGAATTAGTAGGAGAATAATTTATGGTTTATTAATAATCTGTAGAGGCAGCAACAAAACATAATGAGAAAAGCAAATGGAATGATAGCCAGAACAATATTGCTTTCAGCTTCAGCTAATGCCATAATGCTGAAACACAGGGAAGTGAAAGTGAATAATTTCCACCTATTTTTTTACAAAATACTGTGCTTGCTATTCCACTTTTCTACATCTATTTAACTGCCTGGACTTATATGGCTCTGTCTCAGTCTCATGAGCTTCAGGAGATGGGACAAGCCTCAGCACTGACAAACTCATTATGGGTGAAAATGCGAAGTTTGCCCACAGTGAGGCTTCTTGTTCCATCTGTGAGGCTGTAACACTTAGGTGCATGCTTTTCCAAAAGTTTTGAAGAGTCTTTGAGAAAGTATCGTAAGGACTGACAAACATAGCTGGATTTTAAGAATTCATTTCTGGTGACAAAAATACTCTACACTTCTCTGGATACAACACTCTACATGCTCAGGATTACTAATCATTTGAGAGAGAAAAGAGAGTGATTTCAGTTTCTAAATGACTTACTCCCAAAGAAAACAATAACTGCATTGTACTGCAGTCTTCTCCTAGCCAAGAATTTCATTACTGAAAAGCTTCAGGGGAACCTTATCAGCTGAGTCACTGGTTCCTTCTCCACACCAGCCCAGCATAGTCCACTCATCAGAGGGAGAGCAGCAGCCAAAGATGTCCCATTACAAATGTCACTGATGCTTCTTCCAGCAAGCTCCAAGTTGCTCTTCTATGCTGCAGAAGGCAAACAGCTCTTGGAGTGAAAAATAAACCCCAGTGAGAAACACAATAGCAGAACCTGCTCCCCACTTTCTAATGCCCGTAAGATCTGCGGTTGTTTAATCAATACCAGGCTACTTGATTTTAGCCTGCTAAAACCCACACATAGCTTGGGTTAAACTGATTTAACTTTGCAGGGAGATCATACGTGCTTAGGTGTTACTATGCTTGACTTGCGGAGAAGAAAACGCCAACCTGGAAAGAAAGGTTGTTACATCTCTGTAGATCGCTCTATGCACGCACAATCACTGATTGCAAAGGCAGCAGTCAAGGCCACCACTGCAGATCAGCTGCTCTGCTTGGAAACCAGCCAGACAGCGATCCCTTACGTAGTAAGGATAAGCCTGTCTTTGTAAGAGGAAGAAATTTGTTTCAAATGCCCCAGAGGAATTTGAGACAGAAAACAGTGATGTGTTCTCTGCTGCTCAGCACTGATCTATTGTAACTGCATAAGAGTTGGGAGTCAGTAGATCTGCTCAACTGTCAACAGATCAGCTCTAATGAACATCCCGGCAAAGGGCACATGATCACAACCAGTCCCGGCAGGACCTGCTCTTTGGGCTGCGACAGACCAGCCCAGGGGAGACTGAAGAAGTAAAAGACAGGATGTACAGCAAAACATTAGAGATTTAGGAGGTGAACGACCAGGCGGTCCTGCTGTACACAGTATCGGTCTTTGAGAAGAGGGAGGTATGGCCATTCCAGCTAACAGCCAGCATTGGCAATGCCGAGTCTTTGATGGCTCACTTGTTCATTTGGCATCCTTGCTCACACAACAAATGCGCACTGTAACTGCCCACGCTTACTCCAGGCAAATAATAATTTTAACTTCATTTTACAGCATGCAGACAAATATTTTAGAAGCTAAAGGCAAGATATCATGTCTGTTGCTTAATAATTTATTACAGAGTGGGTTTTTGGATTTTTTTTTTTTAACTTTTCCTACTTAAAGTTATAGGTATAGTGTTAAAAGAGTTCTTCATGACTTTTCAATCTACACTAAAAAGAAACACCAATAAAATTAAAGAGGAATATGTACTTAAGAATAAAATTAAAATCCTTAGCTCCACTACTTATAAAAAAGTCTTCATCTGAAGATTTTTATATGAAAGTTCTGGCTTCTTTGTTAGGTATAATTAAATAAAACAAACAAACAAACAAAACAAAAAAATACAGAGATCCCATTCAGTAGACCCTACTCATTGCAAACTACAGTTACAATAGCAGTAAGCTATTCTTCTGGGTGTAGATTATGAAGACGTAAAAGTAATTCACACAGCACCACTATCACATTCAGCAACGCATTATTTGCTATTTTCCATGGTATGATGACTGGGCAGTCAGGAGTGAGAGCCTTATTCTTCTATTTGGAAGTAATATTTAGCATTCTGAAACATTAACTAGGAGTTTTTACAGCTTGGTGCATCCCCTAGAACAACATGGCATCAAAATATCCCCAGATGGATTCTCATTTTTTCAAACTAAATGATTCTATGATTATATGAAATGTAACGCACCAACTTCATTTTACCTGTAAAAATCTAGTTTCCACTTCTTACACTACTTCTTGATCTTACTGGCTTTGCCCTTTTCCTTGACTATCTAGAATTCTACCTAGGTAAGAGAAGATTGGCAGTTTTGCCAGAGAGCAAAAAATTTAGAAATGGTCTTTATTTTCCTGGATATGTTGGTAACACTTATTGCAAGTGCACAATGGGCAGGAAAGCCAGCAATTCCACTTCTGTTCCTTTCTTTTGCTGAATACAGTTTTGGAGCCAGAAATGAACTTTCTGACTTAGGATTTTCTGACTTTTGTTCAAAAGTGTTGATCCATCTATTAAAACCAAATATTTTGACAGAAACCAGAAACATTATCACAGCAAAGCTTGCAGGGTCTAGGATGAAATGCTTGCTAAAATGAGAGAGAGAGAGAGAGAGAGAGAGAGAGAGAGAGAGAGAGAGAGAGAGAGAGAGAGAGAGAATCTAAGGTTTTCTAAAAGACTTTCTCAAATACTCTTTAAAATCATGGTTGTTACCTATACAAAACCTGAGAACCCAAGCGAAGAGAGCTCAGAATTAGAAGAGGGTATTACCCATATCAACATAGAATGAACAAACAATAGGACAGTAAACCAGCCTCTCAGGAAGACCTGATGGGGCTATGAGGCTTTTCCATTACATCATATTATCAATAAAACACAGGTACAAGAGAAATCTAAATTCAGTAAGTTGATGTCAAGCCCTATGCCTGCACTAATAAATAAAGCCAGTTAGGCCAACTCCCTGGTCCTAAAGATAAACGTGAACAGTAGTGTTCCACTACAACTCACACCCATGTTGATGCTCTCTCATACTTTTTCCCTGACATTGGTGCGTTTTTCCACACTGCCTGGTGGGAACAGGCCCTGGACAATGCTGCTCCACAGACTGGCCCTGACATCATCTGCAGGAGAGACAAAAGCATGATAGGGAAGATGCTAACAATTATGCAAAATGAACAGCAGGCCAGTGCTCCAGCCTGGGTGCTGTTTGGTTTACTAGCACAGCCCTGGCCAGGCACTGCCAACAAAGCTGCACCACCACTGCATCAAGTGGGGGCAAAAAGAAAGAAAAAGACAATGATACTCCTCAGGGCACTTGTGTTTTTTTTCCCATCTGAGACAAGTTCAAGTCCCTGCTCCAAATCAGGCAGAGTAGAGATTAACCATATGTGGAAAATGCCTCTGAAGCCCCCCAACCAGAGAGCTACTGATTATTCTGGCACTTACATCTCTTTTGCTGTTTATTTTCTTCCACCACAAAATGGTGTTCCAGCACAACACTGCTCCTTGCACTGGATAGCTACGGAGGACAGCTGGGGAGGAGGGAGGTGCTTAATGTGCTCAGGCACTGGAGCCCAGTGCTGGGATATGCATGGAGGAACACCCTCCTCATTGGGATGTTCATGGGAGAGAACAGTCAGGTGAGAAATGTCTGGAAGGGCAGACAAACACCATCCACACACATGCACCTGCACAAACTACTACTGCACAGCACTGCACCTTTTCCCCAGACAGAAGGAAGCCACAGCACAAGGGAGCAGCTAGGAGAGTGAGGTTGCAATACCATGATATGAAGGTGAAGGCTAGGAAACAAATATCTGAGACTGCTCAAATCCTTCCCATCAGTGTCCCCCTCAGTGTCTCTATCTGATTCAAACTATTAAAGGACATGGGACAAAAATGGATGTCAATAAGATATTGTTTCTATCACCATCTTGCAGCCCCTCATCTGATTTCAGCGGGACTGCTGTGGTCTGGAAGCCTTTGCTGGCTTTGAAGTCAAGAACTCGCCTCTCACCTGAGAGATCTCTCCACTTAGAAAAGTTTGAGGTCAACTCTGCCTCTAAATCAGGGAGGAAAAATCTCCCCCACACCTTGTAGAGTCTGAATAGCTTCTGCTGAGTTTAGTGCTATGATGCAAGAGTCCCTGGCTGTTAGAGGAACAAGATATCCCAGTTCCTCCAATGCTAGCACTGATGAGAAGGCAGGGCTCCCATCCAGCCTTCCCACAGCACTGAAGGGAGAAGCCAGGAGCCACAAGCAGGAACTGAGGTCTCACCAAGCTCTTCAATGCACTTCAATGCACTTCAAAAGCTATTCTTATAAAAGGTGCTGTCTGGAAACCACCAGGACAAAACCATCTTCAGCCCCAGGGATGGGCTGGTGAGCAAAACCATGACACTCAGAAAAATTCAAACCTGATATTACAGTACATTGTCCACACCATTCCTGTTTGAGCCATGGATATGAAATCGAATTCCCAAACAAGAAAATATTTTTTTAAATATTAATTCTTGCCTTTGAGCAATTGCTCTCATTCCTCTTATCTCTCTCACTAACCCCATTTATCAATATATTTATTTCCACTTTATTCTCAGTCCTAGGAATATCAGTCTTGCCTATGTGAAGCTTCCCCTTGTACAAAAAAAAAAAAATCAATGAGGGAAGAACTTTCTCAGATCAAACAGTATAAAAACAAATGGCACAAACCAGCCCTCTCTTTCCATTTCTTAACAAAGTTTGTCCAAGGAGAGTAAGAGGACTATAATAAAATAAGCAACTTCCTGATATATGCATTAGTAAAAGAAAAAGGTACTTTCAAAATAACTCCTCCCATTTCCTACCCTGTAAGAATAGAATTTTCTTTGCTATTTACTTGTTCATAAAAGCATTTCAAACAACAGCAGAGGAATAATAGTATCTGTCAAAACTCATATTTCAACTATTTCAGTGGTGGTTTAGGAAGGAATAATCGTTTGTCTCTTATTCAAAAAGGCCTGTCACTAGTCTCAATTCAAGTAAGAGGTTCCAGGTATAGAAGCATTCTGATAAGAAGTTTTCAACCAATTCACCCTGGATTAGTTGGCACTATGGTGATTTACATTGGACAGACTGGCCTCACTTGATTAAAAAAAATTACAGAATAGTTTTCAATGTGCATGCATGCATGACAAGAATGTACACACTATTGGTAATATTTTTCCTTTTTTCTTTTTTTTTTTTTTTTTTTTTGGTCACAAAGTATAAACTAAACTGAAGAAAAAAAATCCCCAAGCAACAGTGACATGGTGTCAATCAAATTTATAATAACTTTCATAACCAACACTTAAAGAAATAGTGATTCCTAACATTATGAGGACATTAAACTCAGTATAACACAGAACTGCTGCTTTACAAATATTTCCATCTAACCCCATACTTGGGGATAGAAGTTAATCTCACAAACAAACAGAAACAAGGAATTTTTCTCTTTTGGGATAAAGAGCCAAACCAAGCTGTCAGTATCTACAAAGAGAATCCTTTGTGCCAAAGAATCTTCTCGTGCACTAGAAAAGCAGTGAATGAATGAAAAAAAAATTTTTTTTTGACAGGTTTGATGAAACATGCAACCTGTATCAAAAGAATAGAAGACTAACACCAGAGAAGTTTTAAATCACTAGAGAAATTGAATTCAAAAGCAATTTATTGTTATGAACAAATACCAGAAGGTTAATGACTGTCATCAGACCAGTAAGAAACAGCCACTATGATTTAAAACCAAAAAACCACAATACAACCACTACAACCCTCCTCTCTTCCAACAAAGAACATCATGGAGTGGTTTAAAATACAGAAATAAGCTACTACTTCTTTTGGCACAGGGAACAGCTACATACAGTTTTAATGTTTGAAAATGAATGCCATATTAGTCTTACCTAATGTCTGCTCTGCAAATTATTGGCTTAAGTGGTAATTATTGGCTTAAGTAGTAAATACTGAAAGCTTTTCTCAGTGTAACGTGTTTGCAGCAGATTTTGTGGTGTCAGAGAGGACTCTTCACACTGCAGTCCAGAAATTCTGATACTCATTAACGAAAAGCTGGGAACATATCATCCCACCTCTATTTTAATACGATGATTAAATAGGAAAACAAATCTCATGCATTGGGAATTCACCTCTGGCAACTTATCTCCTTGTACACATAAATCAGTAAGAGATAAAATGTCACAGAGAAGTTCCTCCAGCATACTGAAAGAGGTCAGAAACTACTGTACAGTACCGCCCATTTGACAGCAGATAATCAGAAGACACCAACCACTGTGAAAACAAATGTTAAGTAAGGCAGAAAGTGACAAAATTAGTAGAAGTACAAATTAAGTATAGAGAATAGCTGTCCATAATATTCTATTGATTTCAGTGCTCTGTTTCGGGACATAAAAAGCACTAACCAAAGGAAAGAATGAATAAACTACAACCCATCAATTTCCTGTTTTAAGAGGCCTAATATGCAGAATCTCAAGAGACAGGAATATAACATTAGTTACATAAAGCCATCTAACCAATAAGGAAGAAAAAGGTTTATTATATCTCTCCACTGCTGATGATTAAATAAAAATATATGATGGAATAGCGAGACCTAACATATATTACAACCTCATCACAGATTAAAATCATCTCTCTGCTGACTGTTCCTTCAAGAATTACATAAGACAAATTCAGAAGTGAGGAGGATAATACAGCTTAAACTGAAAGCTGTGAGTAAACACACAGTAATCAGTGTTTAACAGTGCTTCTACTCAGACTTAAGGCATCCCTTCATTCACACAATTAAACATTCACCTTGTTAATGTGAAGTAAAATGCATTTTAGGCAGGGCACTGTATGTGGTCAAGGTGATGCTCTCAAGTTAAGAAAATATTCATAATTTCTATCTTTCAGACATATGCCACACATAAAAGATGCATTCAGCTGCCTGAAATTCACCTGAACAATTACTGACATGTAATTTGGATTCCTTGACACCCAAAAGTTGGGGTTTTTTTGGAAGTATCAATCTCCACACTGTGCCCAAAACTAACACTGCCTGAGTGCCTTGGCTGCTCTAATCAGCGGGGAAAAAAGCAATGTCTGTGGAAATGTATGAGCAAGTTAGAAAGAGACAGTAAAAAGTACTGTTTCAGATTTTTTCACTAAGTTTATTTTTAAATATTTTAATATATTAAATACTAGAGAAAAGCATAATTATTATAAAATGGGAAGTCAGCTTTGATATTCAGCTAGGAAAATAAAAGTAAAACCATTTCACTGAGTATGAAAAGATTACTATATTTGCAGAACATCATTTCAGGAGCTCCTTTTAGTGGTGACAGCAACAGCCCAGTCTCAGCAAATGCCCAAGCCTCAGACTTACATGGAGAACTTCTGTATCTCTCTGACAGCCCAAAGACAGGATTCAGCACATGACATTCAAGAGCAAACTTTGTGAAACCAATCCTGTCAACTTCTTAAGACCCAAAGCTTTAAATAGTTGCATGTTCATATCTCAGTGGAAGTATTTATGTTTTATGATCTTCAAAATGGAACCAGCAAAAAAAGAACAAAAACAACCACATAAAACTAGACAACACAAAGTCAGTGAACTCTGAATCATGTAAACTATTTTAGATCTATAAAGGAAATAATAAAATTTTTAAAAGTAACTGCAATTTAGGAAATGCTCTCAATTGCTGTAAACTAACATATTTGCACCAAATTCTTCTAGTTTCTTTTCAAATGGATTACCCAATATTATCCAAAAAACCACAACGAAGTATTAACAAGTAGATTGTTCTTTACCTGCTTCAAAAAATCTGACCTAATGAATGACTATTTGCCTAAATAAACTAAAAAAACCTTTTTCTTCTTTTTCGATTATCCAAAGGCTTACAAGGAGACCCAAAAACTAAACAAAGAATATATCCCTACAGAAAAGTTATAAGAGGAAATAATAAGATAAAGAAGACAAATGGTGGCAGGAGGTTTTTTCACCAAGGCACAAACTGGTTATTATCTCCATTTTCATAGCTCTAACACTATAACATTAGAATAAGAATAATAACAGTTTTCACAGTCAATAGAAAAAGGGCCCAAAAAATGTTCAACAGTGCCACTAAGTTACACATCCACAGTTAAAATACCTACACACATAACATGGACCTTCTGATTTCAACTAGAAACTTTGACAAATGCTTTCTGTTGATGTAAGACAGTTCAAATTTTGACATGCAGATAACCAGAAGATCACATCACCAAAGAATCACAGAATTGGTTAGGTTGGAAGAGTCCTCTGAGATCTTTGAGTCCAACCTATGACCAAACACCACCCTGTCAACTAGACCATGGCACTAAGTGCTCCGTCCAGTCTATTCTTAAACACCTCCAGGGATGGTGACACCCTGAGTAGTCCATTCTAATGTCTAATCACCCTTTCTGTGCATTCATTCCTCCTAATGTCCAATCTAAACCTACCCTAGCACACCTATGTCCTCTTGTCCAGTTGCTGGTGGCCTGGGAAAAGTTGCCTGGGGGTGCAACCCTCACCTGGCTACAACCTCCTTTCAAGTAGTTGTAGAGAATAATAAGGTCACCCCTGAGCCTATTCTTCTCCAGGGAAACCCAGCTCCCTCAGCCACTCCCGTAAGACTTGTGCTCCCATAAGACCCTTCACAAGCGTCCTTGCCCTTCTCTGGACACACTTCAGCACCTCGATGTCCTTCCTGAATTGAGAGACCTGGAACTGGACACAATCCTCGAGGTATGGCCTCACCAGTGCCAAGTACAGAGGGACAATCACTTCCCTAGTCCTTCTGGCCATGCTATTTCTGATACAGGGCAGGATGCCACTGGCCTTCTTGGCCACCTGGGCACGCTGCTGGCTCATGTTCACTGGTTGTTGACCAGCACCCCCAGGTCCTTTTCCACTGGGCAGCTTTCCAGCCACTCTGTCCCCAGCCTGTAGCACCGCATGAGGTTATTGTGGCCAGGAAAGGTTTTCTAGCAAACATTGCAAATATTTTTAGTAAAGTTCTCTGCCATTCATGGGGGGGTATAAGCCCATATCTGAAGGATTTTTTTGTTTTTTTAAAACTGCTTGCAGTGTTAAAAACTGGTGAAGAGGTGAACATACAGGGCACAGCTTTGAGAATCAGTGCAGCTCTACTGACGTGACACTTTTACACCAGCTGATCATCTGGTCCTTATGGTTACGAACGACAACAAAGAACTGCCTTTTCATGCCCTTGGTGGCAAGAGAATGTAAAGACTAACATCTATTCCCCTTTCCTCCGCTGATTTGGATCTGTGAATTTTTATGAATCTGCACAATATGGCTATCTAAACACTATGAATATTTGCAAATGATCTGCTACACAACAATTTTGCTCTAATTTATATTCAATTTTTACTGCATAAATACATATACTTTTATTAGCCAGTATACAGATATCAGTGCTTACCTGTGATCTAAATGATGAATAGAGAGAATAACCCCTGAATTCAAATGGGCTTGTTTTAAGGTCACAAGAATTGTGAATTCATATTTATTTCTTAACTTCTGAAAAAATTTTTCAGCTGTTTCTGGAGATGCTTTAACACTTCTTGAAGTATCTAAAAAAATACAAGAGGAAAAAAAACTCAGTATAAAATTTTACTTTATGTCTTCATTCAAATAGCTTACAAAATATCAAGGGATTTATGAGAAGCACAATTGAACAGACAGGCAAAAGCAGGGACCAAAGTATTTTAAACATCAGTTTTACATGCAGTAGGAGCCATTTCAATGAAAAGGACACATTTTCTAGGACACCTATTCTATTGTGCAGAAGGGTGGTGTTTTGCTTTGAATCAGGGTCATAACTCTTTTACCTTCTCCATGGATGCCCACATGGTACCTTTAATATCTCCTCAAAAGTATGGGCTCACTAGCAGTGAAGCAAATTTAGTAACAACACTATATATGAGGCTAAACCATGAATCATGACCTGAGCATCTTTTTAATGCCTTCTACAAAAATGTAAAATACACAAATAAATAAATTAATTAATATAAAAGAAAAAAATCAAAACAAAGCAAAGAGCAGACCTCTTTAGGGACAATTTACTCAGCTTTAGGTAATTTTGTAGTTATCTTAAAAACTCACCAAATTTAAAAATATATTATTGCTAATTAATCACTATATACTCCAGTTGTGTGGTATTTTGCTGCTGCTTCTTTCACAGAATGTCATGTATCTTTTTTAGAGTAATGACATACACAAAATAAAGATTTTAGTTTAAAAAACCCACACACAGCCAAGACTGAAGCAATATTTCTGCTGAATTTGTACATAACATGCATAGAAAATAAAAAAGCCCAAGCTCAAAACCTCTAGAGAGATAATTTACAAAATAAGATGTCAAATGTTAGAAAAACAATTCCCAAGGTTTTCCATAATACATTATACCAGGAAAAAATTAATATTCATTTTTAATGCACAAAATCAATTCATTAGCATGTATAATCAACTGTGTAAGAACTAAATCAATTCACAAGCTTCTTGTCATAGTAATTTGACCATCCTGCTCCATGTGTGGACACTAACACAGGAACAGCAGTAGAGGTCACCACAATAGAACTGGTAATTTTCTTTTGGCAGCACTGGAGCTGAGCTCTCAAGTACACCACTCTCAGTGCACACCACTGTTCTTAAAACAGTTCTATTCTTTAAGTTGGACCTATGAAAATGCTGCTCTTCATTAATGGAGTTGATTGTGGTTTATGGATCAGGAATATTTTTAATATGTATTTAAGCAATGTAACAACCTGTACAGCTCTGAAGTCCTAACCAAGCTCCTGCAGAGTGTCACACCAGGCTGAATTTCATTTGTTTTTCACAAAGGGGAATCCAAAAGAAAAAAAAAATCTGATTTCTAAATTTCTTTCTACCAAATTCCTATGAAATTCTCATGAGCAACTGATGAAAGAAAGTATATGCATAACACCCCTACCCTTATACAAGGCTAATTCACACATAAATAACCTTCTCCCCCTCCCATATGAACTTTTATTCCAAGTGGAGCTATTGGGATGCAAACATTGCACTACAGATAGCCTGTGCTTTAGCAAGGAAACAAATCTTCACCATCACATGGAGCTCTCCAGACCTGTCCCAGACCTCATCACTGTGCTGAGAGAGGCGGGGGAAACAGAGCTACCTCAGCACCCTCAGGAGAGGAATCTTTTTTGAGGTCTACTCATGTCACCCCGAATCACCCTATCAACTAGGTTGGAGGAGAATTTTCCATTGTCTATTCTATCAAACCTTATCTGGGCACCCTATAATCATTCATCGTGGCCTTAGATAACCTTCTTGTACACAGACAATAGCATCAAGGCCTGATTACATCATGCTCAAAGCCTTTATATTAAGATTACTGTCAGATTAACTGCTTGAGTATTAAATTTCCAAAACACATGGCCATTCAGTTTTGGTATTGCAAATAGGCCAGTTCATACTTGCTGCTCAAAAAAGCTACACAGCCTTTTCAATTATTACTACTCTTACAAAGCACAAAACTCTTTGTTCAGGGCAGGCACCAGGTGGATTTCTTAAAAGCAAGATGACTCAAAGGTCCTTGATCTGTCAGACCCATTCTTTTTACACTAACACAAGAGTGCAAATCCCTCCTTCCAACTGGCTTTCAACACCAGCAGTAGGTGCTTGACAGATGACCAGCTATGCTTGACAAATAATTCTTCAGGCTTGTTCTTGACATTTGGCTTCTAGTAATCAGTTTAACACCCAAGGAAAAAACTTTACAGTTTTACAGGACTTCTTCCATAATAGCTTGGAAAATCAAACAGGTGTATCTCAGATAATAATTTGTGGTTTCTCGATAGTTACATAAAAACCTCATACTGTGAAGATTTCCAATACACAAATCCAAAGACATAAATCTCTTTAAAGTGCAAAAATAAGGAGAGAACTATCAGTTTGAATACAAAATTTGTCTCTAGCCATGATACATATATATTTGGTTTACTTTCCTAGAATATTGCCTGTGTTTGGTTTGATCACACCACTACAACTCACAAACCCATAGTGTCATCAACCCATCATAAATTTAGAGAAGAATGAAAGTGACAATGAAAGAAACAAAAATCCAAACTCAAAGCATGTCTCACTCCTCGTTCAAGTTAGAGGTCCTTTAAGATCTAACGCAGCAAAGCAATCTGAAAGCCCAGTGAAGAAAATCACTGACCACAAAACCTGAAGGAACTCAGCCTTTCAGATGACAAGCTTAGCAGCTGTCTGTGTTTGCAACAACCTTCACTACTAGGATGCATTTTCCCCTCCCAGAGACAATCTGCAGTCAGAGCTCTGCAGCAAACATCAACACCACACCAGTGTTTCCTTGACGTTTCAAGAGCAGATGTTGTCACTTCAATTACATTCATGAGATGATAATTACTGCACTATAACCTAGACAGCAAGTCTAACTTTCACCAGGACTCATTCCACAGGTCCAAAGGCACTTCCACCAGTGCAAACAGGTGTTGCAGAAAGAAGCAGTTTTATCCTTTGCCATCACCAGCCTTTAATTGCTTCTCCTCATCCCTATGGTGACAACTGCATTCACGTAAACATATGAGGAACCATATTAGGCAACTGATCAAATTTAACTAGCCCAACCATGCCCTGCCACAAAAAAAAAAAAAAAAAAAAAAAAAAAAAAAAAAAAAAAAAAAAAAAAAAAAAAAAAAAAAAAAAAAAAAAAAAAGCGCCTTTGCTTACTGAAGGTAAGCAGGTAAGCAGGTAAGGGAAATTTCCATACATAGCACCAGAAGCATACTAAATCACACAGAGGAAAGACTTAGAACAATCCATTCATTACAGATGTTTTCCAATCCACAATAAAAACCCCAGTTATTAAACAGTGGATAACTTGTTTCATCAAAGGGTGTGTTGAGTTTCTGAAGAGCATCTAAAGGTAAGCATACAGTATGAACTGAATTATAAACCAGATTCCTGCAGAAGTCTTTGAAGGAGGCATCCTAACTAATTGAGCTCCACAGTTTGTTTCATGTCCACATAATCAGCTTTTAACAGCAGCATCTATGAATCAATTCTGCATCTGACTGTAAGTTTGCTGAACTATCCAAATTAAAGTCTAGTGGTTTGTGAGAAAAAGAAGGGCTGCAGGCTAAAATGAATCTGAAAAATATAATAAGGTTGGCTCAATTTTGTTTCATTTTCCTACGTTAGTTGAGATGAGTGTCACAAGCATATATTCACATTCTGCCACTTCCCCATACTCCAATTTTTGGCTAATATTTTCTTAAATAAGAATTTCACACAGACTACAAAGGGCAACTGTTTACTTCATATTGTTCTTTTATTTAAGTAAGTAACGTGGGCTAAGCTGCTCCCAGCCAATGGGGCAGCATACAAAGCCAATCCGAAAGCAGAATCTTTCCAACTCTGGAGGGGTGTAGCAGGTTTTTAAGTGGAGCACAGTACATTCAAATTCAGGAGTTGCATTCCTGTAATGCAAACTGAAGACAGAGAGAAGTAAAACAACCTTTATTAGACTAAAACCCTGCTAGACATGATGCACTTTACATACTTTAGCAGAAAGGCTGGCTGTTTTGCTATTTCAACTGATACATAACATCAGCTCATAAAACATTTTGAGACACTTTTTCCATACATTTTTAATTGGTTTCTCATAGATTCCCAGTCGTTTCAGAGAGAATAGCAAAACAGGAGCAGCTATAGTTTTCCAAACCCACATGAACCTGATTTGGTTTCTCCAGTGCTGTAGGAAGGAACTTGGTAAGAGTCTGGGGGAAAGTGTTGCAGTTCTACCTCAAATTTAAAAGACTACAAGATACAGGGTAAACACTAATCCTGTAAGACTCCCAGTGAAGCCATTCCCAAAGGGTGTGCTTCGGCTGCAGGGCCCAGGAGCACTGTCCAGTTCCCAAGCCTGGGTGAACACTAGGATTACAATTTAAATGTATGTCAGGATACAAATGGGTGCATCTAGACCTTTATGTACCCAAGTGCTCCCTGTAAACTGGGTACAGCCTGGTCTCCCCAGCACAAAAACAAGTGCCAGGAGCAAGAATGTTAGTAAATCTCTCAAGTTAAATGATCAGGACCTTGGGGTACCCACAGACTGTTTAGGGAGATAGCCCACAAACTGCCCTTGTAGTTTAGACACCACCATGATGTGATGTGTCTCCCTTCTTATGCCCATTAAAGAAATGCTTCAGTAAGGATGTATGCAAATAGAAATGCAATAAATGGGAAGGAGAAAGGAAAGAGGGCAAAATGCTCTTCAGCTGTAACTAAACAATCAACACAAAACCTGACTTGAAGCCAAATCATTAAATCAAATAAAAACAAAGGGGAAAATGTCACAGTTTGTTCTCACAGCATTTGGGGAGGTTCCAACTGCCTTTGCTTTGTAGCTCCCTCTTTTCTGAATGTCAGATACAGCTTTGTTGTGTCATCCATCTTCCTCCAGTTCAAACCATATGCAAAGTCCCATAAGTCACGACATGAAAGATCAGACTGACATGAAAGGTTAGGAGAAAGACATGCCTCTAAACACATTTTCCCCCACTCATACTTAAAAAATTCAACTTCATACTGTTCATCCTCAGAAAATGGTAATCGTATCACTTCTGACCAAAAGTGTGGCTCACCAAAAGTATGGCTACACACTTTGATGTTTAAAGTCACCTTGGCACAACTAAGAATTAAAATCCACTGCAGGACAAGACGAGGGAAAGCTGTGAGAGTCTGGACACCTAGGCTTAAAGGCAGTTGCAGTGTTTTTGATTTAAAATAACCAAATCATTATTATGGACTGAACTTGTTTGTGTAATTGGAAAAGTTTGTACATTTGTCTAAATGATCATGATTTCATTCAAAGTACTTTGCTAGAAATGTTTTCTTCTCCATGGTCAAAGTCCCCAGGGAATTTTGCTTGGTTTATCAAGCTTGTTTGCTTTCTTAACTTTTTGTTTTGAAGCTATAGGAACATTAAAAATTAACAACTATGCAAATAAAATTAAAATAGAACATATTTAATAGGGGGAAACCTTCTACCTGGTATGGCAGACTGAGAAAACTGAGTGATAGCAAGCTTTCAACTATTTCTGCCTGCTCCTGGCACTGACTTGGATGACTCCTTAGGATAGACTTTGAAAATTCAACTGTGCCAAACTACAGCTCTAATGTAATATGCATTCCCTTTATATTGACAATAATACCACTGAATTCTGCCTAGAAGCATTGTGCAAAAGACATGATACAAACCTAGTTCGAGAGTGATTATTCTAGTGCCTGGGTTAAGCCTCTGAGCTCATGTACTGACCGGCTGCTTCTAGGAACCGAGAAAAGTCACATCTAACTGAATCTTTCTGTGATGCTAAGCTTACCTTCCTACAGCCCAACTAATATGACTTCCCCTGCTAAAACAGTCTCTGCATCCCTGTGAGGCTACAAACCAGTTGAGATGCCAGCCTCTGAAGCACAAACTCTTTCAAAACATGGCAAACCCCTAAAATGATCTTGAGAATCATTCTTTGTGGCACACATATACTTAACTAGACTGCGCTGTGTGAAATGGGGAAGGTGGATCTTTCCTTCCAGCCCATCCACCTTCTACACTAGCAGAATTCAACTCCTTCAGTGGAGCTGTCAAATGAAGGGTGCAGCTGCTCAATACGATTCTTCACTTGCATTACAGACCATGGAAATGTCATTTCAGTGGTGGTGTGCCTCAGTGTGTCAGCAGCACAGTGCAAACAGCCACAGAGAGCACCTCTCCTTGGTTAGTAGATCCATACAACACAGAGAAGCAGATGTAGAGAGAATGAGCGGTAGATTTACAGCACTACATAAACATTCATTTGAGCATAGGACTAGGTATCATGGTTCTCTCAGTCTCAGGCTTAACTTGGCAGAGCACAATGTTAAGACACTTGGACAACTCTCATCCTCACTTGAGCTGTCGTCCTTACAGCAAAGAAGGAATTCACAATAGGATTACGAGTGGGTATCATTTACTGTAACGTCAAAAAGGCTGCACATCAAAAAGTCAGGTGTACTCTTCCAAAAATATACATGGCCCATAACTAAGGGTTTCATGACCTTTGGATTCAGTAAGCAAAAAGCAATAGGAGGTAAATAGGTACAGTAAATATGCTAGTGACTGTATCTCCATTAGCATATTTCTGACAATTTTTCAAACCTTTTGCAAATGAAAGGATAAGAAACCTAACTATAGGAAAACCTTAACTTTAAATGTGTAGAACTTCGAATTAGAAGTCTGTGTTCTCAGCACAGGAGGTTGAAACGGCTGATTTGCTAAGAAGCAATACAGATCCTGCCACACTAGATTGTTACTAAAACAACTCCCACCAAACCACCACAGAAAATGAGAATGTGCTCTCCTGAACATTTCTGAAAGGAATTTTAGAAACGCGCAGATCAATGCAGGGGGAAGCACCACAGGTACAAAAGGACTATCAGGAATTTTTAAAGACATATGTGATACAGAAAACTTCTGTTCCTTGTTCAGAAGAAATAGTATCCCTTTCAATGCAACTATGTCATCATGCTAGATACTATCACCAGGAGACAGGATGCTACACAGGGCAGACCTATTACATAATAACAAAATGATGAAGATAAAAGACCACTACTTTGGTTCTTATTACTGAAATTCCACTCCTAGGAAATATAAAAGTGTGCTGCATGGTATGCTCTGCACCATGTATTTTTTTATTGTAATGCTTTCTGGTGATTTATAGTTTCCATATTATCAATTATATGATGCAATACCTTTTTTTTTTTTTTTTACCAGTTTTTCTTCCTCTATATTCCAACCCTATTTTTAATTCCTCTTTAAATTTTGAAGATGTTTTGTATGTGCTCCATTACAGGTAGTATTAAGTACTGCTACTTAGAATTATGTTGTTTAGGTTTTTCACAGCAATATCACTATAACACCTACTATGTTTGAACAAGGACACAGATGTAGCATTGAGTGGGATTTCTCTCTGGTTCTTTATTTCAGTAGAGGCTCCAGCTACATTTAAAAGGTAGCAGCTACTGTAGCTTTATAAATATATATGTGTATATAAATATATATGTGTATATAAACATGCACACAAAGAGCTCCCTTTAGGCATAAAGCAGCTTTCTAGAAGCTGCTTTGAGAACACCTTGAAACCTGTGGAGAAAAATCAAGCCTGTCTTGTTTTCCTTGCTGCTGCCATCTGTGGCATATGCACCTAGTTATGCTTGGCTGCAAACTGTCACATGAGCACATTGTGTCAAACTGACCTAAAAACAAACAAAAATATCACACCAAGAAATGCTGTTAACACTGGGACACTGAAGAGCAGAAGAAAAATAATGCATTGCCTTCCAGCCATACTGGTACTGTAATAAGGGCATGACACACATGAGAACTACTAAAAGACTGATTTTATTTTCAGTCCCTTGTCATATAGCATGGTCGGGATTTTAACAGTTATTCAAGTCATGCTCTGAGGGGGAAGACAGGAAGAAGCAGTGTTGCCAGTCTTTTCCAAATGAAAAAGCAGAACTACTGAAGGTAAACAAAGCCTAATCAATTAAAAACAATAATGTACAAACTTAATGAGAATAATAAGCCATCTAAACAAATTATGCTAGGTTTAGATCAAGCTGCATGGCATGGCCTACCCTTCTCCCTGAAGACATGACACAATTCAAATTCTCAATTATATCACATTCCAGTGGCAGACTATCATACAATCACAGACTGTAGATCAGTATCCACCATGGTACCTCTGGATTAGGATCATGCCTGGTGTAGACATTCCAATACCCTCTCAGCAACACACCACATCTCTCCCTCACTTGGTTCTCACTGTGCAAGTGTCAATAAGACTTATTTATGCTCTCTGCTCAGTCATTTTCTCTCAAGACCTCCTTGTGTGACCAGTATGAAGCTCGTGAGGACCTAACTCCTGCAGCCTATGTTTCACAGAATCATTTAGGCTGGAAAGGAGCCCTTGAGATGATCTAGCCCACATAAGGGCTAATTGCCTTCAGCTCACCAAAAGTGTTAAGAATTTTAGTGCTGATTTATTTTCACAAAACACCATGGTGAGATTAAGAAAATAATAATATGAGATCCATTGTAATTTCACAGATAACTACAACAATGTGGTCTGCATGAAAAATTAATTTCTGACACAAGAGAATGGCCAACAGCCACCAATACAGATAGAAAGCTCCAGAAAACTTAAGCCTGTACCCTAACAGCAAAACCAGCAGAGCATGGCAGGGAGAGGGAGGTCACCACTGTTAAAAATTACATCTGAAGCATTCCAGGCACATCCAACACCTTTGTTGCTAGCCACAGGTCTCCAGCAGCAGACTGAGCAAACAGCAGCAGCTAGGGGGAGAAGGCAGGAGACTGAACTGTAAAGAGAATTCAGGCACCTGCAAAAATGAGGGGGAAGTGGCAGAGAGACCTCCACCTGAGGGTAGATGGGAGACACCAATGCCACCAACCGTACTGGCATACTTGGAAAAACCTCTACTCACAGAATATCTGTATTGATGACAGGAAAATGAAAGGGTTTGAATCAGGAACATCAAAGAGGAGGGATCCAAAGAATATCATTACACACTACTCAGCTGTGAGCAGGGCAGACAGACAGAAAATACGTGGGGAACTTGAGCTACCACTGCCAGAAGTTTCAAGGAAGCTGCAGAGAACCAGTCTAGATGCTCCTGTAAGAAATTTTCTTTCAAATCAGGTATAAATGGAGTCCATGCTTCTATGAATGTGTCCACTAACCCTGGTAAATCAGCTGCAGGTTTTCAATGCATACCCAATCTTGGATGAGTTAAAAATCACAAAATTTTTCCAAACCCTAATTTCTTTGCTCTTGTAGGCTTATTTTAACTGGGTATCACTAAAATATTCTGAAATGCACTAAAGAACAGGTTTCAGGAGAATACAAGGCACCAGTTTCATTATTGAGTACCAGGTGTTTGATGCTACTTTGTATCTTTGAAAATCTCTCCCTATACTAGAGCAATTCCACCAATACCCTAGATCTCCAGAGCACAGAAAAACTTACAGGGTCATCCACCTATCCTTAGCATATTAACTAAATGTAACACAATTACTACAGCATAGATAATGTTTTCTAGATATTTTATTTCATACTATCTTCTAAAAAATAAAAAGTGTGGAGATTTCAACCACTTCTTTTAGTAGCTATTCCACAATCTAAACTAGTTCACTGTGAAAGTCTCCTTTTATCTTAAATCCTCTCCACTTGCAGTATCATTACATTATTCTTACCTCTAGCTCTTTGAATACTAAATAATTCCTTCGTTTTAAACCTCTAAGAATTTTCTAATACTAGACACTTATCATACAACACTTTTGTCATTGCTTGAATAAGCTGTACATGCTGAAGTTCTTTCGAAAGCTTTCGTAGTAAGCCAGTCCTTTTGTTTCTGTATAATCAGGTTTGTTGTTCTCTTCAGTCCCTGCAATTCATTGATATTTTTCCGAAATACAGAAACCCAGTAACCCAGACACAACCTCAGTTTTAAAAAATTTCATCCTCCCAGATCTTATTCCTGTATGCTTTCCTTATACTAATGGTGTGTGCAGGGATTCTTAAAAAGAGCATCACTGAGCAAGGTTTTCCTCAAGTCTACCCTCTTCCTTGAATGGGTGCTGAGCGAAACTAAGGACTATTTCAAGTTCAAGGCACATTAGTCAATGTCACAGGAAATCTTAAGAGTGCCTTTGGAACAGCTGGGGCACAACATGCAACTGTGTGTTTAGGGAGTTATTAAAACACAGATTATTGACTGCAAAAGCAGAAAAGGTCCTTTGGAACCCTTCTGGATCATTACACAGCTGTATCTAGAGACTGATAGACTTCCAGCCATAGAGTCAAGGCTGGTACATGTCACCTCTTTTTACGATAAACAATATGGATGTTACCATCATCTAATTATACTTAAATAAGTATTTATGTTGGGGAAATTGTATAAATGTTGTTCTGATAGAGTAAGCAATTCTACAACTGGATGTCTTTTTCTTATTATACTCCCTCTATTTTCAGAGAGAGAAATAGCCACTCAGATTCCACTGAAAGAGTTCTCAGTTATGGATCGCTAGCAATATTGATTGTAATGGCTCCTTTGGAAACATTACAGTCTATTGTAGCAATGTTTTGCTGCAGCCAATGTTAATCTGCTAAAAGCCTTTTGAACATTGTGTCTTCAGAAGTGTCTTTTAGTCTTGTAAGAGACCATGCCCATTGCTTTAGCACATTGCAACAGCCCAGAGTTGCAAGCAGCATCTCATGAGATGACTCAACATAAAAGTCAGTTCTCTAAGCCTGCGTCTCTCTGAAGTCATCAGCATCACACACCCCCCAAAAAATGTATGCACCAAAAAGAAAACCAAACGAAATGTTGTTTAATTTAACAAATAAGTAGAATTTTTTACTGTAAAATTCTTCCACTTTGAAAATTACTACAATTACTCAGATACCTGAGTGAATATTCGTGATGGGTAGTTGTTCAGTTGAAACAAATAATAGCTAAAAGTACCTTTCCTATCATATTTCCCCTCAGATTTTCCTGAGAGGAAATCCTATGGACAACGCCAACAGAGAAAAATTAGCATTTCTTAAACACTGAGTCAAAATATAGAGGAATTTAGCTGAAACAGATGGACAGAGAAAAAAAAAAAAAATCAGTGAAAAATCCTTTTTCGCCCCTTATTCAGCTGTACCTTAACAGTACAGGTAGAAGAATACAGCTACTCAGTGGACCTGCACCTTGGCACAAAACCAAATGGGACTAAATACAGGGAACTGAAGAGTCACTACATGGAAGTACAGTTTCCAATGACAGCTATATAAAATTTCCAGCTCTTATCCAATGGTTTTAAATAACTTATGAACTCAGTTCTGTACCTCCCATAAGACTCAGTGGAAATAGTGAAGTTAACTGTACTTGGAGTTATTTTTCCAAGCTGGTACCTATATGCCCTAGAGGATACAGACTAGAAGAACATAAGATGGGGAGGAGGAGAGAGTAGAAAACCTATTTCCCATATCTTATAAGCAAACAGTAGGAGAAAAATAGACATTGTGACTGATCTAGATGTAGGAAATGCTGCTGTCTTCTGTGAAACCTCACTGGAGGATGAACCATGCTGCAGTGGGGGGAGAAGCCATAAAAAAAACATTAACCTTGCAAGTCTCAGGCATACTTTGTGACTACAGAACTATGTCACAGTGAAAGCAATTACATAAGGGTAGCAAGACCTCGTTTTCCCACATCACTACCTCTTGCTAATGCAATCCTCCCCCAGCAATATGGAAAGATGTGCTCGACAGCTACCCAGGAGAGTCTCTGTCCTCTCTCTCAGGGCACACATGTTGCATGTGCTGGGTTCCCTCTGGTACACAGGACAGATGCTGTCCTATTAATACTGCATATTTTAACTTCAGCCGACACCCCTGCCACGCTGCCAGGAGAGGCTGCCAGGCGAGCAACCATCTGCATCTAGTTCCTCTTGATGGAGACATCAACATGGAGAGAGGCCTCCTTTGGCCCCACTCCTTTGACCACCCTGTCCCTTCTCACAGCACCAACCAGGGCTCTGCCCCACATCACCATACTGACACTTCATGTATTTCCCTTTCATACACTCCTTAGAGCTGTTCATCATACTCATCTTCAGCTTTCCATCAAATATGCTTGTTTTGGGTGATACTGAATGTATGAACAGAATATGGCTATTTGCATCAACCTGAACAAGCAAACACTGATTATAAAAACTTTTTTGAGAATCAGCATTGTCATATCAGCTGTCTCACCAAGCCCAGACAAAACCACCCAAGTCATGCTGCTAGGCACCATCTCTCAAGGGGATCTGGGTAGGCAAGGTATGGTATCTACATCACCTAGCAAGTATTTCTCTCCCCATGCTGTAGCTTCTTCCAGAATCTATGCTCTTAAGAACTTAACAGACTGACAGGAAGCCATATCAAGATACATGTAAAGAAATGTGAGTACTTAAAAAAAAAAAAAAAGAATCCACCCCTAAAGGCTAGAGGGAATATTAGAATATTTATTTTCTGCTTATTTCCTTTCCCTCCCAACAAAAAGTCCACTGAAGAAAAACTAAAACAAACAAAAAAAAAAGGACAAGAAAATAGCACTCTGTGTAAAATATTTTTCTTGAGATAACCAATGGCATAATTTTTAGAGCTGTACTTAAAACAACTTTATTGCTCTACACTTACACTTTTTTTATACTTTATATGTCTAATACACATTCTCAATACCAATATTTATTTGAAACTTTCAGCATAAGACAGGTGAAATCCACAAATGCTACAAGCCAAGTTTTCTGTCATTCCTTAACATTATTTTGTATCAACTATGCACTAACAACTAGATTCAGGGATAACAAGCTTTTCTTCTTTGAAAACCAGAGTTTCTTTGGCATCTGCCATACATTAGGTCCCCATTTGGTTTCTATTTCTCAGTCCTACCCTCTGCTGTAGCATTACAAGCACCAATCACAAGCCCACAATATTTAAATCTTTTTCTTCCCCCAATTTTTTCCCCTTCTGTTTTACAGATAAACCAGCACAGCAGTAGTTACCCAGTACTGGAGATTGTGTGCTTGCTATCTTCACGAGTATTCAGCAGTGGGTAAGTGCATCACAGTTCTCCATGCGTTAAAGCTCAGCATGGTTTGGGACGGAAAATGGATGCATGATTCTCACCTACTATTTCCTCCTTTTTGGGCAGGCTCTTCAAGTACCAGACCCTTCCCAAACACCTCCTCTTGCTACCACTGCTGACAGGGAGAGGAGGATGCTGAACATTAGGTTCTTCTGGAGCAAGGGGATGCCTTGCAGTAGCAGCTAGAGCAGCAACAGAAAAAAAGCAGCTCAGCTCTTCAGGGTTCTCCTTCAACACTCAGCCTGGCTCCCCAGCAGCATCAATCACTACCCCGGCAGTGCCCTACCACAATGGTTACTGTTGCATGGGTGCAGAGGTGCTTTAGGAAAGTGCCAGGGATGAAAGGCAGACAAGGGAAAGCTGTTGTATGACAAAATCTGGACCTTTCCGGCTACCACATTGTCATAGAGCAATTGCTTATGCTAGGCACTTCTAACATCAAAAAACATGCCAGTGCTTACTGAAATTAAACTTTTTTTAGAACTTATATTATCTACAGATTATCTCTATGTTGGAGGTCCTACATTTTGAGGATTCAGTGTTTCCAAAAGAAAACAGTTTGCATGCAAGACAAAAAATGCTGCAGATAGGTATTCACTCCACAGTCAGCTAAGCCAGTTGGCAACATTAACATCCTCTTCCCCAGCTGTCTGTTACCACTCCTCTGAGAGTGGTGTACAGCTGGAGAAAGGGGATTTTACAGGACTTTAATCCATGTCACTGCAGTCAGCCAGGTTTGCTCCTAAAGCTGGCTGCCTTTGCCATCAGCAGACATGGGAACACTCATATAATCTCTTGTTTTGGAAGAGTTGTGGGGACAGCAACCTCTAGCTCCTGGGTAGCGACAGGCAGCTGGGAACAGTAATATTTTCAGCAGGCTCAGCTGGAACCTGGAGAAAGCATCTGTCCATAGTTTCAATGACAGGTGTCAAGGAAAAAGCTGTGTGTGAAGTGCATAGGCAATGTAAATCCTATTTCTGTGAGAGAAAGTTTAGTCACCTCTACTTTTAAGGCTTTATTTTTACCTCCTTCATTTAGTAATGTCCAGAGATGGTGTCATGAGACAAAACATAGTGAACTTTCCAAAGACATACAAGATATAGTAATATTGTCTTGCCAGTGTTTTACAATAATGTGCTAATGATCCAGTCATACAGCAACAGGTAACAAATCTCTTGCGCCAAGAGGCCTATTTTAGGGGTGTTTTTTCCTGCCGGCAAGTACCAATTCAAAGAACAGTACAGCCGAGTCCATTCATCCCACAGACAGATTAAATCATTTTCTTGTGCTTTATAGCACACCTCATTCCCCATCAGAATATACCACATCTTGCCTCTAGAACTGTCCCTCCTCATCAGAAATATCAAAATATTATTTATAGCCATAGTATGAGTTACATATCTTAACTGGCAGAGAAAAAAGAAACTTACCCTCTGAATGAGTTCCAACTTCTGCATTGATATACAACCTGTCACATTTTCATAACTGCCAGCTTCTTTTTATCTTTTTCCTAAATCTTTTTCCTGTATTTGTAACCATCTGACTGCACTCTTCTGTCCACCTTTCAGCCTCCTCTTTGAGTATACACAACCTTTGATTGGCATATACTGTCCTTACACGTCACTTGGCTTTGATTTTTTTGCCTCTCATCACTTGATCTATGGTGTACCTTAAACCACTCTCCACTGCTGCTGGAGAGAGATAAAAGATATCTCCATTACTATACACACACACTCCCTCTTTGGACACAGACAGTCCAATGCATAGTATTTCCTCTCAAGGAGTCAGATCCAGAAAGACTATCAAAATATTTTATCTATAGAATACGTATGCAGAGTCTAAAGGGAGGAGGGAGGGTGACAAAAAGTTACTGCCTAGCAAAATGACAGAGGAGACCAAGTTACTCTTGCAGCCCCTCTTTAGATTCTCACGCCTCAGAATACCATTTCTCACTGCCAGTTGAAATACCTGGCTTCACTGGGACCTTGCACGTGTCCTAGCATAGATTTGAGACAGTCATCCAAAACCCTTGTCACCCTTCAACCTCTCTTGTCTGCCTCTTCAAACTTCCCTGCGGTTACGTATGCAACAAGTGCTCTTGCAGCAATATGATTTCCATATTGCATAAGAAAAGGGCTACTGATTTTCATCTCCACCTATCTCCTCAAATTGTACTAATGCACTATATTTACAAAGAAAGAATTCTAGAAATGACAACTGGTACTTCTCCAAAAGCCTTCAACTAAATTAATTACACTTCAATCCACCCACCTGGTTTGGACTTTACCCAAGTGTCATCGCAGTTTTGCAAAAGAAAGAATGGAGGTACTGAGAATTTCATTGACTTAAGTAAATAGTCAAAAAAATAGATATTCTGACTTCTGTTCTGCTGCTCTGACCAGAAGAGGAATAATTTTCCTCTCAACATATTTTGACATAATAATACCTGCTGTTGGCTAGAAAGTGCTGGCAGATGTTCACATATAGCAGCACTAACATTTCTGAAGACTTCCTCCTGTTTTCTATTCATAATTGTATCTTCCCACAAGCTACACTGGAACATTTTACAATTACTTTGCAAATCACATTTCCAGAAAGACAAATCCCTGCAGCGAACTAGAGCAAGATTACAGTGGCATTCAGTTGCTACAATGCACAATAACGGAGGAGAATCACACATTTAAAAAGTTTTAGAATCCAAGACCACAGCATCTAGATCTGCTGCAGTCAGACACACAGGTACAAACAAACAAACAAACAAAAAGTCCAAATGACAGTAAATTTCAAATTGCTATAATCCATTTCTAAATCATGAACTGTATAAGGAGCATTCTAAATGCTCTTGAATGGACAATAACACTCTCTAAAGGTAGGTTTAGGCTAACTGCTTACTGGTTTATGTGGCCTAGAAATATAAGAAGTTTTGAAAAATCAATTACGCGAGAAAGAATTTGTCAGAACAGCCAATTAGATCCTAAACCCTTGTATTGTAAATTGATACTACATCTAATTAGGCAGTCAAACCTGACGTTTTGCCTAGAAACAGAAGGAAGGAAACTGCTCTGCTTTAGCTGTATGTACAATTTTCCCATTATATATCTTTGTCTGTTACCTGTTCACAGTTCAACATGCTACTTCATAATTTCCTTCCAAAATAAAGAACAGCATTTAGGATTCCTGTACATTTTAAGCTTATGTAAAGTAAGGCTTCACATAAGTTGAAAATGTGGTCTATCAAAATAGGCAACATATTAAAATATCATAAATATGTATATGGTACAAGACAACATTCAATATCTAAAGAAACCAAAAGGCAAAGGATCAAAGTTAAAGCTTCCAGAATAAGTTCACAGATCATTTAAAGTCATTTGTGTCATTCTCAAAAAATCATTTCTGTCTAAGCTAAGGTTTTAGCTGGAATAAGGAAAAAACCACAGTAGCAAACCCAAAATCCAAGTCAACACAATTTGAAATTCACACACTGCAAATACATACACTAAAAGGCATACACTGCAATAACGTTCCTAAAGTGTGAGCTCTAAGAGCAGAACAAAATTTACTAAGTGGACCCTGTGGTCTAATCAAGGAAGGAAATTTCTCTATTTCTAAATGCAAGTTCAAAAATTAAAACCTCTCTGCTCAGTAAGGATCCCATTTACTATAAAAAAATTACAGTCATCTTATACAGTAGTAGGGAAAATTTTCTCCAGTCCTGTGGGGCATTAAAGACTTCCTAAGGGACACTGAGTGACTTCAACCATCACTTAGATACAAGTGTTTTCATCCTTGTTATTCCCCTGATTCTTCTTTACAAAATAAAAAGGTTGTTGTGAAAATTTAAAATTCCTCTCTCCTTTTGTTACAAATGAACTGCTAACCCATTTGGGAACTATGGACACTCATAATTGCAAGGAAAGAGGGAACAACTTGGAAAAAAATTCTTTAGTAATCCAGTAATTTTTCTTATATATTCTCCCAGCATCAGGACAAAAAAGTCTTATTCTTTCTAATCTCTAATCCTGTTACCACTGAAGACAAACTGATTTATTACTTCCCCCTCACCCCAGCCCATTATAGTACAATGGGGCTGCAACTCAGAACCATACCTTAAAAATTACAGCTATTTTAGGACACAAATTCCACTGCCGCATAAACTTGTTGCCATTCTAAGCAGTCACCCCTTTCACAGAGGGCTCGGCTCTGCAGCCACAAGCCCATTAGAGATGTTTCAAGTCGGCATGTACCAGTGTCTAAGAACGCATGTGCCCATGAGTCTCCACATTCGTGTCCATAGTGACACATGCTGGCTGTTCTGGGGAAAAACACCCCTAGAGAGGTCACCTTAAAAAAAAAAAAAAAAAAAAAAAAAGCCTTCGGCAACTACTAGCTTCTGATAAATTATCTCATTTATGCAAACATGAAAAAAAATCCCTTTCCAGATCTTATCTCCCTTGAATTATAACTCTTCTGTATGTGAAACAGTCTCTTGCCTGTTGCACTAGAAATCTGTTCAAACCCAAGCTGAAACTTCTGGCATGACACAAGAAGCCAGTGATCAAGTCCCCCCTATTATAAAATTACAGGCTGATGTGGAGATTTGCTTCACCAGATGTTGAGCCATATTCTTTGTTTTTGTTTAGTCATAGTTTATAAGGAGCATTTAATCATCTTTCAGAGAAGAGACTTGCTTCTAAAAGCCATTTTTAGGCTTTTTTTTTTTTTTAATTGATATAGTTTGTTTTTTCCTAAAAATATTCTTATCTTCAGCTTCATTTTACATATCAGTACGTTATTAATGTGCAATTCAAAAATACACTGATAATGAGCAGGTGTAGGCAATGTAACTGATGCCAGTATATTCAAAAAGACATTGAGTTATGTTACAGTCCTTTATGAATTACAATATAAGGAAGTTTAATATTTTTTAATAAACCTTCTAAATTTATTTTTGAAAGATAGACGATTACTATTTTATTCCTATTCCCAATATTAGCAGAGAAAAAATCACAAGCACTAAAAGAGACCAAAACTCATTCTTTGTTTCTCCAGAGGGTCACATCACAGAAGCTCCAAAAGGCCACTTTCCCTTGGCAAAAAAAACCGGTGTTCTTATTTCCAGCCATCTGCCTCCTTCCTCCAGGGCACTTCATTTCAGCATTTTGCTTGATTCATATGAAACTTTCACTGAGCTTTTCCTTAGCTGGAACTGGGGTATGATAGCGTTTCCCAAGTAAAGCAGTAGAGTGGGTGGTGCTATTATTCATCACCGCACCCCACGACTCACAAAACAAGCCATCTGCCATCCCCGTTCCTGCTGTACTTTAATTAAGCGTCTACCAGTCAAAGGGAAAAAAAAAAAAAAAAAAAAAAGGAGGGGGGGCGGTGAGAGAGAAAAAAAGAAAAAGAAGGAGCGGGACTGTGAAGAAGAGTGGAAGAAAAGCGAAAAGGAAAGGAAGGGACGGGCCCCCGGTGTCTCAGGAGCGGGCAAACCCCTCGCGGTGGGGGAAGGGTGGGGGGCGCCCCGTGAGCGGCGCCGGGACCCGACGGCCGCGGCCGGAGTTTCGGGGCCGGGGCGGCCGTACCTGGGAAAAGGAAGGCTTTGCTCCCGTTGTGCAGCCCCGGCACCTGGCGCACGCCCTCCGTGGAGCCTCCCAGTTGTAGCTCGGACAGCACGTCGATCTGCAGCGAGGGGTCCACGCCAAAGCCTGAAACTGACCCAGAAAGTGCAGTCACCCACCCGCTGACACTGCAACTTCCTGAGTTCCCCCTCGAGCCCCGCCGCCGCTCCCCGCACCTGCGGCCGCCCAGGGGCCAGGGCACCGCCACTGCGAAGCTCCGCCAGCCCCGCTCCCGGGCGCTCTCCCAGCGGGTCCGGCATCCACCTACCTGGCCCCAGGCAGAGGAGAAGGCAGAGCGTGCTCAAGCGGATGCCCGACTCCATGGTACACCGATGAGCTCAGTCCATAGTCCCCCTTCGCCGGCTGCTGCGGGCAAAAAGCCACCGGGGCACAGGCTGGGTCCCTCCCCGCCTCTCACCGAGCGGCGCGGACCCCGCGCCGCCCCGCAGCGCGCATCACGGTGGGCGCCGCGCCGCCCCGCCGCCAGCCGGAGCACACAAAGGCGAGAGCGGGGGGCGTGCGGGCAGCGCAGCCCTCCGCCCGCGGGCAGACAATGGGGGAGCCCGCCGGAGCCTCCTGCCGCCGCAGCCGTACGAGCGAGGCCGCGGCAGCCGGGAGGCGGAGGCGGTGCGCCCGTGCCCCGCAGCTCCCCGCCCCGCTGCCACCAGGCGCAGCCCCTCAGCTGGAGAGGAGCCGCCGCCGCAGCCTCCGCCCGGCTCCTGCGGGAGCGCCGCTCTCCTCTCCGCCGTCCAGCAGGGACAGCGACACCGGCGGGAGGGGCCGCTGGTTTAAGCCACGGTCACAGGAGCCGCCCACCGCCTCCGCCGGGCCCAGCAGGGCCGGGCAGGGCCGGGGGGAGGCACCGCCCCGTCCGCCGGGTGCCGGGGGAGAGGGACCGTCTGTCGGGGAGCTACGGATGGACCCGGTCCCAGCAGCCGGGGGCGCCTCTGGGAACTTTGAGGGGAGCTCTGCCGGGGAGCTCCGCTGGGACCGGGGGGCGGCAGGGAGGGCTCGTGTCCCCCAGGAGGCCGCGGCTGGCAGCGGCCGATCTGAGCTGGCCCTGACCTCGGGGCGCTCCCCTGCCTGCTGGCGGACCCGTGCTGAAGTCACCGGCTGTTTCCTTCCCGAGTGATGCCGTCCAGCGTCCGGCGAAGCCACTGGCTGATCTTTGAGCACGAATAAAAAGAATTTTGGAAGGGCGGGGTTTGGGGGAAAGAAACCAGGACGTTTCCAGTCGCTGACCGAGATGGAAGTGTGCAGAGCTGGCGCGGGGATGACAACCGCAGGTTCACTTGCCCTGTCGGACGATTCTACACAGCGGTCCTGTCCTCGGCTCTTTAACAAACCAACCCTCCGCCCCCCCAGCAAGTGACATTTCTGTGCCGTACTTTGTGTGCCTATAAAGGGGGCTAAGAATAGCCTTATTCTTCCCTTCCCTTTCACAGACTCCCAGCGTGCAGGGCAGGAATGTCTTGTTGCCAGTTTGTCAAATTGTGCAGAATAAAGGATTGGGGTTTTGTTTTGTTTTGTTTTTCCTAATTTCACATGCATGTCAATAAGACCCTAATGTCAACTGGTGATTCCAGTATTGTTTATTGACCTCTCCCAAACTCATCCTCTATAGTTTTTGCAAATTATAAAATCTTTACAAGTGACCTTTCACATCTTTCACAATAATCATTCTGAAGGCTGAAAGGAAGAAGAGTTTGTCTCCTTTTTTTTTTTTTCCAAGGTAACCATGGGAGTCAATGGTAAGTCTCCTTTCCAGCCTAAATTAACCAATTGAGATACTAAGCAACATACAAAGCAAATGTCTTCTTTCTTATAAGAAAAACTAAATTTAAAAAAAAAAAAAAAAAAAAAAAAAAAAAAAAAAAAAAAGAAAGAGAGAGAGAGAGAGAGAGGAGTGTCTATAGATGAAAGTGGGAAAATGAAGTCAACCTCAACCCAAATTCAGAGCACGGGTGTTAGAATGTAGTTCCAGTGTGCCCAACATGCTTGTCACCCTTGGAGGAGGTACAGGCTTCTTCTCCACGTGGCAGGCAGAGCCAGTACATCCCTCTGAGAGGGGCTTCTACAGCCACTTCACATTGCAACTGGTCTGAAAACAAATAAAATAAAGGAACCCTGCTGCCGGTACCACTCATGTAACTGGTCACACAGCATCCCTGATGTTGTATCTTGCATAGTCAGAGTTGTCAGTGACTTTCCACCCCCATCCCAATCAGCTTCTGCACCAAAGCTTTGTCTCCAGACGTTTAGTGACGTGGAACTGTGCTTCCAAACTCATGAAATTTGTTGGCTGCCAGTGCAGTTTTAACAAATGATGCATTTCCTTGGGAAAGTTAATGGACAACAGCCACACATCAGTGGCTTTTTTCATGCTATTTAATCACATTGGTTACAGATAGCTCAGCCAGAAGCAATTAATTTCAGAAGAAATAGGTTCAAAATCTAGAGCGATAATGATGCATAATGAGGCATGCCACCAGTTGAGTCAGGCACACAAGTGAACAAATCAAAAGAGGCAAACATCTGCCTTGAGTTCTTTGCATCTGCCAGCAGCTACTGACATTTTCCATTAGCTGGGCCTGACGGAGTAACATAAGCATGTAGATCAGCTGGAGTGTGTCCCTTTAATAATCTGGTTTTTCCTCAGTAGATCTCTGAGGAGTGGCCACTCATCTTACTGTACATGAGAAATCACTCAAAACGCCATCCAACCTAATTTCTCTATTCCTTTGTATTTATGTGGAGCCCAGGGCAGACATTACACACACTACAGAAAGCTGTGTTTCTGCTATGTGAAATTTCAATAGTGACAATATTTAGCTAACCAAGAAGCAAGTGAACAGCAAAATAGGAACTTCCACCAATACAAGGAAATGACATTGATGATTAAATCTTTCAAATAGTTGTCTAAACCTAATAAGTATTTCTACCCATATAATCACTTTCTGATCACTCTAGAAACATGCAGTTTCACCATCTTTATGGACATGTCCCTTCTTAAATTTGGATATTACGGATATACCTGAAAGAAATGGTTTTTCACACTTTCAGATGTCTAGAATGCTCTTCCCTTTGATGGAAGCCATGTCTTTTAGCCAAGAGATCACTTCATGTTGAGGTGCACCATTATCTACTCCACACATGGCAAATGGTGACACACCTAAGAAAAAGCTTCAGCATGTACAGATCAGTAATAACCATGCATAGATGAAAGTGCTTTCTGCAGTAAGCAAGGTCTCTCTCTAGAGAAGCCCATTTCAGATATTAACCTTTACATGTCTCAGCAATTTTCAAGGTTCTCCAGAGACTAGGTGTTTTAGAGGTGGTTTGGTTTTTCTTTGATTTTGGGAGGTCGGTTGGAGGGTTGGTAGAGGTTTTTTCAATTGGTTATGGGGTTTTTGTTTTGATTTGTTTATTTTGTGAGGTAAGATAGTTCTTATCCTTACAAATGCTAGCGGTAAGATTACTCAAGGAAATGTCTGTAGAAAACAAGACCAATCTTTTGCACTTGCTATGGGACTTCTGCTGTGGCTTTCTTTGAAATACCATTTGGTCATAGGTATTACCATATCTACAGTGTAACGTATTACCATATCTACAGTGTAACAACCTCTTTACAAAACCTCCAGGACGAAATGGCATTCTGTAATTCCACAGCAATGGACATGTCAACAATAGCACACATACAGTTTCACCAAATATAAGTGAAAAGCCTTTCTGAGGAGATGACCTTGGACCCAGTCACCAGATCTCCAGGAAGAGGGAATGTCCCTGGCAGCGATGTGAGCCTGCCATGTCACTCCAGCAGGAACACATTCTGTAACACAGCTTTGGTGCTTTGTAATACAACTGACTCTTAAACAGTCTTCTAGTCATCAATGTTTCAATTTCAATTATATTTTTGGATTAAGCAAATATCACAATATTGGTATCCCCCTTACCAAAACACCCAATAGATCCTAAAAAGTAAATAGGTCCTCTGAATAATTACTAATAATCACAACAATTTTCCTGCCAAATGAAGAATTAAGTGATGTCTGACAAGCCCTAAATTAATGAATGAATTAATTTCAAAGGGAATATCATATTAATCATGCACATATTAATTATACTCATATTAATTACACTCATATTAATTATATGGTAATAAATTGGACCAAGTAGAGCTCTTAAAGTATGCAGGAGACAATCCTGCACTGGGAAAGCATTACCTCTCTTACTGTAGATTATCTGAGTCTATTTATTTTTAAAGAAAAACATGAATATTTTATTCACAATAGTTTTACCCATGTGTTTCTATGCTGGAACCTGGAGAGTCCATATGAATTTAAGAAATATGTAAAGAATTGTCACTGACCTACTTATAAAACACTGATGTAACTTTTTTTCTGAAAGTATATTGCAAAACATGCAGAGTTGTTTACTCAACATTATAATAGTGCTTTAATGCAGCATTTGTACAGAAAAATGTTTGTAAAACATGATATTCCATAATTAATACTTCTTGAAGTGGAACAAGAAGAATAGTCTGTTGTCATAGAGAAGCAGCTTCTTAATTTGAGTAAATTTGATACTGCTGGGGATGAGGGCTTTCTATTAGTTACAGTCAAAGAAAGAGCAGGCAAATCACACTGCAGCACTTTCTGTTAATACCCTTCACTGTGGACTTCTCTCTCCACCCTTATATCATTATGATCCACATTTTCTGTCTATGAAAACTGTCATGTGTAAAAGCTGTACAGTTGTTGTGTGATGTGTAAAATGCCATGAGGGACTAAGGTCAGATGACCAAACTCATTTTCCCTTGTTTTCTGAATGATGGCTTCAATAGTAAGGAGCAAAGCTCAGATTCTGTTTTTGAATAAACCTCAGTTGTTTATCTGATAGTTTTTTCTTGCCAGATTCCTGACCAGATCTGAGAACCAGATCTGAACTCCCTTCAGCACATACACCTCTCTCTTTGTTTCTGTAAAGCAGGTGATTTTCTTTTGCTGCTTTGTTAGCCTCCTCACAGCTCCCCACTTGCATCCCCTTCTCTTCCCTATTCCCCAGATGCTTTCTGCCCTTTAGCAACATCCTCTCACACAGGTGCTCTCCTTCTTTCCCTCTTTCTCATACACAAAAGTGCATGCACACAAGCTCCTGTGCTCATCTTCTCTTTGCAATTTGTCGGTCTTGCAGCCTCCCTTAAGTAAGAACTGGTAGCAGTATTAATTTTAGCTGCAGGCTGCACTCTGCCTTCCTGACCAAGAGAACTTAGGTGGAATCTAAATACAGCACCTGGCAAAGACTCAGCAGAGACCGACAAACTAATCTACACACCCTACCATGACAGTACTAGCTCTATTAAAAAGCCTTGGCATAAAAGCCATCCCTCTCAAGCATGTGCCAGCTGAGGAGATATCACTCATTTCAGCTAGAGTTATGAATGTTTCATACCAGTTTGATATTTTCCTACTTTTAATTGTAGAATTTACTTTCTATGGGAGAACAGAGCTGTGAAACAAAGGCTATAGCTATTTAATGAACACAAGTCTCTTGAAGTTTCAAGCCTTCCTGGGTCTTCGTACCATCTTCACTTGATTATACTTAATGTCTTGCACCTGCGGTTGCAGCTTTGGCAAGGGGAGAGTGGTGCAGTCTGCAGTGGAGAAGCAGCACCAGGAGTGGTGTAAGTTACAAGCTTGTTGTGCTGCCGCATTCTTCTGAGTGCAGAAAGAGAAACTGAGGCAATTACATTAATGAGAAGTGAAAAGAGATGAAGGTAATGAGAAGTGAAAAGAGATGAAGGTATTTTCCAGAATTTTTCCCAGCAATTTTTGTTTGATTCAAGGGAAAGGAAGAAAGGCTGAAAGTGCAAGCTGTGCTCTCATTTTCCCAAATTTGAACGTAAAATCTTCCAAGTTGCAAAGTCCTTCTTAGGAAGGACATTAGCCTTCCTTGCTGAAGTCTTGTTTTTTATACTAGTTTTATTTTATCCCTCTAAGAGAGTGAACATCCTTTTGATGTAAGGTAGAAGTGATAGACTGCCCTACTGGCAGCCTTCACACATTATGATGCCTAAAAATGTCTTTTCACTTAAAATGTCAGCTAGGATTGCTGGCATTGTATTTGGCACGTGAAACCATATGAATTAAGAGGATAGTTCATGATCAGTATTTAATTATCTCAGTTCTGTCAGTCCAGACCACAATAACAATTAGGCAAGATTAGAGTTAAATTACCTTGACCTAACTGTGCTCTGTATTTTGATCATTTTGCCATCAGATGTATTATCCCCTATTAAAAATGGATCAGCACATTCATCACAAATATTTATGATAACAAAACTGACATGAAAAGACTTTAATCTTGTATGCTTTACTCTTGTAATAAAGAAAAAATCTATGCAGCCCTCATTACAGTCAGACATTGGCTGGACTATGAGACCCTAAACTAAGGTGGGTATAACCTTTTTCTCCTTCCACCACCTAATATGAAAAGATAATTCGATCTGCAAGTACCAAAGTGGAGAGAGAATTTCTGATAGTAGAAAACTTTCTAGTGTAGAAAGTAAAGATAAACCAACATCTAGTATCTGGGAATCAAATCAGAACAAATCTATACTTGATAGCGGAATTTTTAGTGACTGCAACAGACTCAAGAAATTCTCCAGCATCTATTTTCATTAAAAACAGATGCCATTTTAGAAAAAAACAGGTTCTTCACAGACACTAGGGGATGACATTTACAGCTTTCTTTAGTGGTCAGAGTCAGTGAAGAGATTCCAGGCAACTTTGGATCAAGGACCAGATCCAGATCCTGTTCCCAGACCCTGACTCCACCCCCAGACCCTGCTCACTCAGAAAGAAGAGACACTTGTGGTACTGGGCTCTCCTTTCCTTTCCATGTCCTCATATCGATATGCTGCCATATCAATAAATTTTTCAAATCCAATACTGATTGTTTAAAAAAAATCCTGTCTGCCTGGTGTGTCATGAGTAGGACTGCAGCAGAATAGTAATGCATCCATTTAGTTTTCAGTTGAGCAAACTTGTCTCTTGCTTTGCAGATAGTGGGAAAAAATAGTCTAAAACAAGCTTGTGACCTCAAAACTACAAATTTTACATCTCCTAGTATAGTCTAATTACTTCTGCAATATCAGGAGACAGTATCACAGGATCTCTTACACTACCTGACAAATGATAGACTTTTCAAACTTGATCTGTACAGTTTTCATACCCAAAGGTGTATTTATTAGGCAAACTGGAATAGTTTCAATGCCTCTATCAGTTATCAAATACTTAAGAAGACCTTCAAGTGGTGTAGCATCGTGTAGTACCATTAACATATCATCAAACTCCTATTCCTAAAGGCCTTTGGATTTCTACTGCCTAGAGAGAAAAATGTAGAAGAAAGAGAACAACCTGGATTGTGAGGGACGTGTCTCCACTTTGGTGCAGACACCTGAGTCACATCAGGGTCACTGGCTAGGAGGTCCCTAGAGCCATGTTAGCTCAGGTACTGCAGTGCTGGGACTCTTTGAGTGGCTGCTGGATGCGAGGAAGCATCTTAGAACAGCACTGCACTCTGGCAGAGCAGTGCCTGGAGATTTCTGAACCCTGTGTCACCACAGAGACTAAATATGCCCAGTGCTACTCTTGCCAAATCTCCCTGCATCCAAAAGGAGACCTGACTTGCATTGTCAGGAAGAAGAAATGCACCCTGTACCTCAGGCCACACTTCCTGGGTTAGTCCTACACATGTGATAAAAGAAATCCCAATTCTGAAGAGCCGGAACAGTCTGGTAGTGAATTTGATACAAAATTACAGAGTGTAAATGTTACATTGTTTTGGCATTGCTTTTTAAGCCACAAAAATTTAAATTCTCCATTAATCTAGCAAAATCTGAAACTTATAGTAAATTTTTTTTTTTTTTTTTTTTAAGATTTGGACTCATGTTATTAAAAATAATAATTTATAGACACATATTTGAGATCCTACTTCTTGTCCCCTTAATAGCAAAAATGTGGGTAGGGCCAGGATAACCAGGATGGAGTGCCTGCTTCATCTGATTACAACATGTGCTTCATCCTGGCTTGGTGAGCACCCAACTCTTGTGCTATTTCGCAGAAAATTATTTCACCATAAAATGCTTGATTAGTTCTAATTTTAGTAATCCATTTTTCAAAAGTCTGAACATTAGGCATTTCTCATGAATGTTGCAGTTTTACCTATTACTTGCAGTTTTACCTATTATGTGTTCAAGCACAAGTAATCTAGAGATCCTGTATTTTAACAGGCTTCTCAATGGAAGATGAGCTGAATGGGGGTAGATAACGATCAATATCTTCAGTACACAACCACTGAGGGAAAAACAAATTTAAAGGCTGGGAGTTCCTTGCCTTCTTGGTTTTGAGTTCTAACAGCAGTGTAATCTTGAGAAATAAATTAAACATCTAAAATAACATCTTCTTGGATGGGGAGAAGGATTCAGGAGCCAGGCACACTAAATCAGAGCTGTGTAAGTAACAAAAAGGTACAGAGAAACAGGAGGGGAGGGTTACCAATGATTGAGAAATCAGTACTAACTTGGAAGAAATTAAGCAATTGTGAATAAGAAACTTACTGGAAGGGAATATCAAAAGATGTTCAATGATTAGTTTGTTTGGAGGAAGATAAAGGTAAGAGTTCTAGTGTGCCACCAAAACCACTGAGGGTAACTCAAGACAAGGTGTGTAGGAGAAGCTGACTGTTAGCACACAAGTTCTAGATCCAAGAAATCAAATCCAGTGCTGCAAACACAGCACATCCTGTGGATCATGATTAAGCATGAAGAAATGCTATGTGTAATGGAGTTCATTAAGAACAGGATTTGGTTCAGAGAGTATGGTTCCAAGCACAGTAATTACAATGAGAATAATTATGATCTTTTTACATGAGTATTTATCTTGAAGCTGATAGAATTACATGTCTGTGTGAATAGAATCATATTCAAGGTTAACAAAATAAGCAAAATACTAGCATTTGAAGATAAAATATCAGCACTTGAAACAGGTCTTTTTCTCCCAAAGAAATAATTCTTTTTAAAAATAATGTTATTCATCAATTTGGAGTGGAAGCTATTTATAGCCCGTGCTTTAGTAGATGTCCACAGTTCATAAACAAGGAAAGATATGGGATAATTAAGTGGTAAAATTCAAGGATTAATTTTGATCCCCAAAGCATCTTTCTGGAAAGGATACCCAGTTAAAGCAATGCAACTGAAATGGAAGATTTGGCAGGCAAGATACAACTCATACAGCAAGAAGAAGCTCAGAAGGTACACAAAGGGCATGACAACAAAGAAGCAATGCAAGTAAATTACATATAGAAAGCTGAACATTAAGCATAGGCTTACTAGGCTGTTAAGTGTTAAGAATTAAAGCACAGGGTGAGGAAAGATTGCAATGAAGGTAAATGATTTGTTTGGGTGTCGGAAAAGAAGGGCTGGGGTTGAATCTTTACTCTTGAAGTTAAATATAATGATATGAAAGCCCTGTTGGATAAAAGATATTAAAAGTATCTGTGGTATAACAACTCCAGAAATATATGTTCCAATAGTACCAAATGGAATTCCTTGGAGACTCTGAGGAAATCCTAAGAATGGAGCACAGTTTCAGCCTACCATAGTTTATCATTAAAGATATGTAATTCAAAATTAAAACAGTCAGTCTGCTGGGTAACTTGAAAATATCCAGCACTATAGCATTTTTTAAAATAGCTCTTAAGAATGACTCTCAAATTGAAATCTAAAGAATCTTTATTCACTAACAGGGAAAACAGGTGAGAAAATAATTTAAAATAGTTGTAAAACACCTACAGGTGATATGTAGGAGAGAGAGAAAAAATCAGGATGAATAAATGTCAAGTCAGCACAGATCAGCAGGGATAAATTGATGTGCTCATCAGTGAGGGTAAACTATGTTTTTCTAACCTGTTCAAATGTTACAAAGAGTTAGCAAAATATTGACTAACAGAAAATCACAAGATATACATTTACAGAGACATTTGATAGTATCATTCACAGGAAGCTTTTAAGGAAACTCAGTAACCCTGGGGTAGGAGATAAGGTCTTTGTCATGGGTTAAAGAGAGAGAAAAGGATAGATATGAACAGCAGATGACTGGGATGAAAAGGTGGTAGAAGTGTGATGCCACAGGAACTGTACCAGAGGATCACTGCTAAGATTAATTCCATTCTTTCTCCATCCCCATCTATTTATTAATGAGCAAGAAGAGAGGGAATACAATGAGATGGCAAAACTGCTGACAACACAAAGCTGTTAAATTAGATAAAACTAAGGTGCCTGTAAATAACTCTTGGGACTTGTTGCAAAGCTTGCAACAGGGAAGGAAATTATGTTCAGCATAAGCAACTACAGAGATATGGTCATTAAACAAACTGCTTAAACTGCTTATACTCATTAATGGGGTCCAAACGAATTATGTGAGAGCCTTGCTGAATTGCATGTGGGAGAGAAGAACTACTATATTTTGTTGCTTTTTACAACTAGAGGGACCATTTTAAAATAACGAATAGTACGAATCATCTTGTGTTTGACTATTTAAATAGTTTGCATTTTGTTTTATCTGAACCCTTCCTACTCTCTGAGTGGGGATTAATACACAGTGACATATCACTACTGAGAAGGGCAGTATCTACCTCTCTCTTCATAGCTGAGAAACCTTGGCAAGCAGATGGCTCTGAACGGTGGGAGCAGCCAAACAGTCTGTCATAGCCTCCTTCCTTCACCCAGTCTTAAAGCCAGAGGACTCCTGCTGGAGGAGCTTCTATATTTCTTCATAAAAAACACCAAAGACATGCTAAAGATAGCCTCTGCTTACATGGGGCAAGCCAAACTGTCCACAGAGGAAAAAATGAACAGCCTTTCCACATTGCAAGATATTTTTTTACAGATTACAGTGCTGATGGGAGGGAGTTTGCTGGAAGCTCCTCTTGGCCAATTCACTCAAGTATTTCCTTCCCTTTTTCTGACCCCAAATGGCTTCTGAAAACATGAAAGGCAGAAGAAAGAGTAGGAAAATCCCAGGGGTGCACTGAAAACCTTATTCTGGGTTTGAGCCTCTTTTTACCTTGGACTGACATAAACGTGGAGTAGCTCTGCGAAGTTCAGCGAAGATGCCTCAGCAATAGGGTTGTGAGAGAGAGGAACATGTGGGTAGACCAGCACTTGCATACTGAGCTGTCATTGCCGGTACCCAGCCCCACAATATGAATACTGCTGGCTTCTCCATCACACCTGCTCAGCCCTGTTCAGCTTTGAGCAGGAAGAGAATACAGCGGATAGGTATGGACTGATTTCCCAGGACTATGAGAAGTCCTTAACATCCTGCTATAGTCATGCTTTAATGAATGAAATAAAGGTAAACATTTTCTTACCCCCATCATGAAGGTATACATCCTTGGAAAGGGGAATTCACTTCTTCACCTGTTCACGTGACTGGAATGTTCCTTAGGGAATAAGAATAACTCAATAAACACAGCATTAGTGCAAAGCAGCAAACCTTGTGTGCAAGTGTGGGGGGAAGGAAAAGAATAAAGGCCACATGACACAAAAATCATTCTGCTACCCCATCTGACCTTTCCTGCATATACATATTTCCCTTTCTCTGCATATGTTACAGTTTAAAGTATCTTTTGAACACAAGCGAGCAGAAATGCATATGATCTGAGCTCAATACCTTTTATCCAGCTACTGATTCCTTCCCAACGCTGCTGCAAATTTTCTCCAGGCGCATTTAGGAGCTTCTTTAGTTGTTTTCACAGCTATATAGCACAGAGAACTTATGGCCATCCTATGGTCAATCAGTTCGTTCATCTCTCCCTCCTCTGGTTCATGAACCCCTTTCCTACAGCAGAATTTCTGATGATTAGTCTTCAAGGACATGATTTTGCACTTTGGATTATTAAATTTCATGCTGTTTCTGTTCTGCTGTTCCACAAGGTCATCTAATTTTTCCTGCATAATAATCAAGTTTTCTTCTGGTCTGTATTAGCTGTACATACCAGCTTTGTGTCATCTGCAGATTTTGGAAGCCCACATCCAGTTTTTGCACCAAGGTCACAAAGGAAAACATGAACCAGACTGGGCCCAAGGCTGCCCTCAAAAGGATTATAACTATAGCTCTATATTTTGTTATCCAGCAGCCTTCTCTGTTCTACAATGTCAGAAAGAACGCCCTGTCATCTCTGACTCAAATATTAGTTCTTGTGAAGCACACCCAGTCTCAACACTTTCTTAAGTCTACATAGATTCCTTCTACTTTTTTTGCTTTTTTTTCACCCATATTTATTCCCTAAAATCTTCTCTAGGGTTCATATAGGACAAAATCCAAATGAGCTCTGATTATCTCCCTTCAACACTCCTTTATAACTTTTTCTCTCTTTCTATGCCCTGAAGCAGCATATTTCTCTCTAGAAACAGTGCCAGCAGAGGACAAGAGCTCTGCCAGCATCTCTTGGGAAGAAAAGTTGCTACTGAGAAGGTGAAGTGTCAGGACAGATAGAAATAATGTTTGGATCATCACGCAATCCTAATTTTGTGTTGTTTTTTTTTCTTTTTCACTAAGTCTTTAATAGGTTCAACAAACATACAGGTTCAGTATTATTTGGGATATTTTTGTCAAAGACCCTAAGAGACTCTTAATGAAGGTAAAGAGTGTTCAGGAAAATCTCCCTGTACTGGCAAGGACTCCTTACAGATCCTTGAAGTTTTTCGAAAACAAGTGAATGCTGGGGCATAGAGGGAAGGGTTCTTGGAAAAGGCAGAGCTGAAGGCCCAGCCATGCTCAAAGCAGGGTAAAACTGCAGCCTGAAGATGGACTTAGAGAACAAATGGGGAAGAGAGGATAGAATTCTGAACAATGACAACAGATATGCTCATCCATCAAAAAATGAGCAGGAGCAGCTCAAAGGGACCAGCTCCCACATTCACCAGCTCCTCAGCTGGCAGTGGGAGTTGACTGGGTTACCTTTCAGACACGTGCAGGGCTCTCACTACTCAGGACTTGTTGACATTTATATATATATATGCAGCTGCCTTACTTTGTATAGATCAGATCAGCATCAGCTCTCCAGGCCCCTCACTACCCCAGTATATGTATCAGCCTGACAGCTAGCAAACACTTCTCACCTAACCCAGCACGGTAGTGGAGGAGAAGATGTAGTCAGGATTAGTTCCAGTAAATTATTTTAAGTGTTTGCCCTGTTCGTGGCAGATTGCTCAGGTTTCCCCTCCCAATATGTTCAAACCCTAGAATAAAATTTCTGTTTGCTCAAGGCCATCTGCCTAACTCAGAGTTTGGGGGTGGGAAAGTGTCACTTGCTGCTTGCCCAGGCTGGAAACAAGTTTCCAACATTTCCAAGTGGGAGGTGAAGCCAACCTTACTTCAGCTTTTTACTAAAGATGGTGCAAATTTGGATGAAGCCTCTCAAGATGCCAGCCAGGGCTGTGTGAAAGGGCCGCATGAGAGCTAGGTTCAATTTTCTGCAGCCGTACCGATGCAGCCCAGCAGTGCCCACTTCACAGCTGGCTCCCTCCTGGCCAAACCACAGCAGCTGAAGCAGAGCTGCTTCACACCTGTCCACACCGTTCTGTGTGAAGGTGCTCTCCATTTGCTTTTTCCTAGGGGAAAGGATGACTTGAATCCCCCTGACATCCTCACTCACAGCCCAGCATTATCTCCATTCCAGATCCTGGGCATGGGATTTATTTGCTGCTTGGTCATACTTGGATTAACCTTTCACTTCTATCTGTCATTCAGAAGCTCCCACACTTCTTTCCTTCTTGTTCTCTTTTTATTTCAGAAGATATAGTATCTGCTGCTATTTGTTTTAGTTTTCTTCATGAGGTGAAGCTCAGCCAGGCTTTTGAATATTTTCAATTTATGTCTGCATTTTCTGACCTTCGAGACCTAGCTCTCCCAACTATCAGTTCCTTTTTCATTAGAGGCAGGTTTCTTCCCTTAAACACTTTCTGTGGGTTCTTATTTTTGCCAGATGGATCAACTTTCCTTTCCTACCATTTTCCCCTTGTGCCTTCAATACACAAGAAAATTCTTAAATAATACAGAGTTCTGACTTAAATTAACTCCAAGCCTTCACATTACAATTTTTTAGTTCCTAACTCCACTGAGCCTTCTATCACACCTGCAAAAAAAATTGCCATTCTGAATCCTAAACCTTAGTTGCCGACCTGTTCGAAGTGATTTATAATTATCTGATCAAAGATGATTTTTGACAGCCAGTTCCTTTGTTACCCTGTAAGATTCTGAGTTTAAAGCAGTATCATCTCTAGTTGATACAGTGACCTTATAGCAGAACAAGCAGACCTTCTCATCCAAAAATACCAGGACTTTACAATTTTTAGTAGCATAACTTCCCAGACTATAGTACAAGTTAAAAACTCCTACCAGCATATAATTCTTCCATCCTCTTACAGAGATCTCCACCCGTATCCACAGCTGAGCCTGGGGAGATCCACAACAGATGGCTCTGACAGCAACATATTTTCTTCTCTATACCTTCTGTTCATCACAAAGCTTCTGTTCCTGTACCTATTCCCACCATAAAGCCCTGCACAACTGAGTAAAACCTTTTCTTGACCTTCATGATTATGCAGTTTCTCCATTAAAAAAAAAAAAAAAAAAAGTGCTTAAAAAGCAGAGAAGCTTTGATGGCTATCTCGGCAGCACTTATATTGAGAAGAGCAACCAGGCTGGTGAAGGGACTTGAACAACACAAGTCGTTTGAGAAGAGACTGAGGGAGCTGGGATTGTTTAGGGAGGAGAAGGCTCAGGGGAAACTTATCACTCTCTGCAACTCCCTGAAAGGAGGTTGTAGCCAGGTGGGGGTTGGTCTCTTTTCCCAGCCAGCTATCAGTACGACAAGAGGACATCAAGCGGGCTCTCAAGCTCTGCCAGGGGAGGTTTAGGTTAGATGGTAGGAAGAAATTCTTTACAGAGAGAGTAATCAGGCATTGGAAGGGGCTGCCCAGGGAGATGGTGGATTTTCTGTCCCTGGAGGTATTTAAGAAGAGACTGGATGTCTCTGAGTGCCATAGTCTAGTAACTGTGTTGGTAGTGGATCAGGTGTTGGACTTGATGATCTCAGAGGTCCTTTCCAACCCATCTGATTCTATGATTCTATATTTTACTTTGACTCTTGGAATGTTTGCTGTTTTTCTGAAGGCCACAGCTAACAGCAAGCAATTGCATGAGACTAGCAGCTTGCATTAAAGAAAAAAATAAAAAAAGAAAAGAAGAAAGTGTTTGTCAGCTATATTTGTAGATTAAAGCTTGAAAATATGACTCAGATGCACCTGAACACTCTGAAGCAAAAAAGGAGATACCTGAAATTATTTTTTTTAAAGGCTAGTGTAAGCAACGTCAAGAGGTTTGGAGTCTGAACCGTGGTTTTGAGAACTGAATCTGGTGGCAATACCATCCTAAATGGAGGGAGGGACAACTGAAGTCAGCTCAATGCCTGTGTGTGCTGTGTAAAAGGAAAAGGGAACCTGCACACAGAACTGACCTGCTGGATCACAGTCCTTGTATTAAAATTAGAAATAACCTTCTATCATTGCCACCAGGAATCATGAGATGAAGCAGATTTCATGACCTGAAAGTCTTCTTAAGCAGCCAGGAAAGTAGTACAGAGCATAGTTTCATATACAGTAGACTTCAAAATATTTTATTACAGATGCAGTGATGTAGAAAGTGGTTTAATCAACTACTGTGTGCTCCTTATCTAGGCAATGTTTACCAGACAGTTAAGATACGTCAAATAAGTAACATGGATCATGTCATCCTAATAGTGAAAATGCTGGAATAGTTCAATCTATGAAGGAAAAATATAGAAGAGGGAAAACCTTTCTTCCCTTGATCTCAAAGCTCTCTGTGATGCACTGTGCTTGAAGCCAGTAAAGACAATACAGAATTTGCAATATTCATTTTTGTGTTTATTAAATAATTGAATAAAATCAATTAGAAAAAGACACATAAGCATACAGTAGGTGTTACAAGAGAAGTGTGTGCACTTCTGACAATTAAACTAATTACACAACTAGATCTTTAAAACCTTGGCAATTAAGAAAGAGCTCATCAAAACACATAGCTGTAACCCTCTTCCTTTAGTTTCTGACCACCCGGGCAGATGGAGCTCGTTAGCCCTGCAAGGCAATCCATCTATGTCCTGAGGACCTCGCTGCCACCGTTCAAGCGTGCTTGGCCCCGGCAGATGAACCTTAGGATTAAAGGGTGGGCTCAGTTCCACGCACACTGTGTCTCACCTAAAAAATCCAATGCGCAGGCTGGAAGGTGGAAAGACCTTCCCCGGTTCTTCGTTCGCGAAGACTGGCCATTACAGTTACAGTTTCTGACCTAAACCATACTTTCTCTCCTTTGATCTTGCTTTTTACTGTTTTTCCCATCCTTGAGTGTAATAATACACTCGTGTCATTTTTCAGATGGCTGTAGAGACCATGTGGATGCCATCTTATCCTACTGTTCAGTAAATAAAACAACATAGAACATTAATAAGGAGCAGAACAACATGTAATGCCATTTTTAAGAATTCATACCACTGTTATTCATCTTCTGTGATCATTTAATAGAGGAAGTGTCTGAGAGGACAGATGGGAATTGAAAGCAATGCACTTGGAAGAAAATGGAGATTACAGCTATCCCTCCAATAATTTGAAACTGATTCTCAAGCTTCTTCAAAAATAAATGCAGAGCTCAAGGTCAGAAAATACATTACTGAGACTCAACCATTAGGATGCAGAACAGCATCAGAGCATATTTTGCTGTCTGCAGATATCCTACATTTGTCTTCAGCAGCAGTGGAGTATCCAAGTTACTGCAAGTGTCTTGGAGTACTAGGATCAAGTAGTTCATTGATTGCAATATACAAGTAGCTATGGAATGGCAACAAAGCCGCAGATACCCAGATGGAGCCCAAAGTCCCAGAGTAAATGAACTCAATAAACTTTTATAGAGATCGTCCATAAGCTAAGGGAATATTATCTCTGTGTATATATATGTACATACATACATGTATCAGAGGACTGGAAGGGTAATGATGATTAGCTGTGATGTATTCAGAAGTGTAGGACCTGCCATGACCAAAATGGTATGGAATAAGGGCTGAACACTGTTCTGCTTTTGGCTGGGATAGAGTTAATTTTTTTTTTAGTAGTTGGTACAGTGCTGTGCTTTGGATTTAGTATGAGAATAATATAGATAACTCACTGGTGTTTTATATGTTGTTAAGTAGCGCCTAGCCCCAGTCAAGGACTTTTCTGTTTTCTGTGCTTTGTCAGTGACGACTTGCACAAGAAGCTACGAGGGAGCATAGATAGGACAGGTGACTCAAACTGGTCGAAGGGATATTGCATACCCTAGAACATCCTGCCAGTATATAAAATGAAGGGATATGGCCAGAAGCTGCCAGTCGCTGCTTGTGGATGGGCTGGGCTGGGCATTGATGGTGAGCAGTTTGATTGTGCAGCACTTGTTTTTCTTGAGTTTTGTTCCCTGCTCTCTATCTCTCCCTTCTCCTCAATGCCCTCTTTGTTACTGGTATTATTATTGGTTTTATTATTTTATTTTACTTTATTTCAGTTATAAAAATGTTCTTATCTCGACCCACAGGTTTTAACTTTTTCCAGTTCTCCTCCCTCCTGCCCCACTGGAGTGGGGGGTGGGGAGCTGTATGGTACCGCATTGCTGTCTGGGGTTAAACCACGACACCGGGTCACATGTGCCACTGTTGGTGGATTCTGCCACTCTTTGGTAAGCCACATATGTAAGTCCTGTCCAACAATACAGTGGGAAAATGTTTCCATGACAATAAGCATCACTTCTTTCTCCCCCCTCCACTCCTTCTTCCTACCTCCTCCTGGCTTGCATTCACAATTGCTCTGCAAAAAAACAATAGCTCACTGAAAATGCTTTTGGATACCAGCCTGTGAGAAATGGTAACTCTGCTTTCCAGGTGACATACTATGGAGGAGATAGGCAACCATGGAGACTCTCTGGTCCTGTTGGAGCAGGTAGACAAGATGAATTCCAAGATACTAGAATGACTGAGCTCAGAAAAGTGGGAAATAAACTTCTAGTTCTCCAACTCATAATTATCCCACACCTCAATATCATTCAGAATATAATTTTTGAACAGCTTGCTATACAGCCTTGCTTTCTTCAGAATCATTATTGCAGTCTGGTCTTGGGAGACAGAGTTGTCTTCTTTTGGATTGCTCAGTGTGTTTTTGTCTTCTGTGTTTTTGACCAGTAATAGTCTCTTTCTTACAGCTCTACAGAAGCAGATGGGAGATCTAAAGTTTCAGCTGTCCTCAAATTGTATCATCTCCTGTGGAAGAGGGATAGACTGGGAGAGAATTTGCATTCCCACTGCTACTGCTTGTACAAAAGTAGCAGCAGCTTCCTTAGTAGAGGATATCCCCGAGCAGTGAGACACCCTGACATTGAATGCAGAAATGCAGATAGGCAACACCAGTAGCTCTTCTAGCCCTACTTCTGCCTTTTAACAAGATGCAACACTGCATGATGACCAGATGCATAAGGAAAAGGTAAAAGTCAGGGATGCATTTTGCTCAGTGTAAGTCTCTCCCTGCACACTCTGAATCAACTGTGCTGACTCCTCCCTCTCCTCCCTCCCCTGCTGTGTCCCTGCCTCACAGCCCAGGTCCAGTCTCTCTGCTGTCGATTGTGATGGAGGCACAGAGAGGTAACATCAATACCGGGAGACTTAGCACAGTAACTCCAGTAAAATGCAAAGGGGAGGGAGACTGATTATGTCCTGTGTCCCCAGCAGGGAGAAGGCAGACCCTGTATGGGCTGTTTAAAGAAACTGGATAAACACTCCTTTAGGATTAAACAAAGCAAACAGATGGGATGCCAGGACTCTCTGCTCTTGCTTGACTCAGAATACCGTTTCAACCTTCCCTCATGCCCTGGGCGGTAGTTGCCTTTACTATTTAGACTTGAGGTTTTTAAGGTGGAAAGTGAAAGGTGGCCAAATTTAGTGCAAACCACATCACTTCTTTCAATGCTGCTGGTCACAGTCACATGTCTTGACTGTAGTGGCCTGCTGAGCCACCAAGGTACAGGAGTACCTCTAGATTAGCAGAGTAGACACACAGTTTGGAGTCCAGAGAAATGTTAATTTCCAATTGAAAGATCCAAAAATGTGAGGTCTTGAGGATCCCAAGCTGCTACAGAGGCATTTCAATTGTTTCCTAGTTCTAATCCAAGCTTTCTTCTGTGTAATCCAGGACTCAATTCCTGCACTCACATGGAATGAACACCGAAGGATGCAAATGAGCTCCAGCTGTTTTGTCGATCTCTTGAGTCCAGGCAACATGTATCAGCTTCTCTAAATATGAAGGATACTTTTTTCTCTTCTTCTTTGTCCTCCTCTTCTTATATTTTATTTCTACTCAGTCATATTTGCTCACCTTCTGAGAATACTTTAAAACTTCAGCCTTGATTCCTTGGTACTTCATCAGCCTAGCTCTATCAATCATGTGTCTTTCCAAACATGGCCCATTGAGAGAAGTCTAGAAAAAAGCTGAACTAGAACAGGCATTTGAAAGTCAAAAAAGAAGTCAAAAAAAAAAAAAAAAGTAACCCCCCCCCCACACACACACACAGATTGAGTTGGGTTTGAAAGTAAGTTTGCCTAACTTAAACATTTCTTACAACTTTACTAAACAGTTCATGTTGTAAGAAAACAAAAATCAAGTCATTCTCCTAGAAACTAGTGGGTGTGAAGAGCAGAGGTCCACTGTCATTCTGTGTAGCAGTTACACTGAAGAAAGCTGTTACTGAAAGAAATATGGGGTCATATCCTGCTGGTCTTATTTATTTTGGCAGTCTCTGGAAACTTGTTGGTTCGTGTGAATAAATGAGAAGGATTTAGCTTGAGGTGACAGCAGGTAAGCCCTCAAGCAATGGGAGAATGGAAGTGAGACTGCACAAGATTAGAAATCTAATGGTCTCCCTAGATTAATCTAAATAGGGAAGACTGAAACTGTGTGGTGTTCAGCCTACTGTATAGCAATCCATCATTAAAAATAGAAGAGGCGGAGAAGAAAAATGAGAAAAAAAATAAGATTACCCTACAGATAGGTTTCTAAAAGGTACATTTCTCTAAAAGAAGGCTGCAAGTATTTCATTTGCATATTTAATCATTGCTTTTTAAAGATCTTTTAACTTCTTTGAAATTTGAAAGCATAAGGAATTTATTAGTAAAATGACATTTTGTATTGAATTTGAATATATTATAGCTTTAATGATAACCTTTATACAACAAGAAATTTTTTTATGTAGGCTTATTTAAAAATAATGGATATACATTCTGTGCAGCCAAATGTTTGACTTGCTACAAGTACTGCTATCATTTTTATTTCTTGTAAAAAGTCTTTAGAACTATGCAGACACAGTATGGCCACCTTTGTTAATCTTTTCATAAACAAGCAGTCTTGTTTCATGCAAATTTGTTAAAGGAAATTTGGTCTTGTTCTCTGAGCGTTTGAGGGAAGAGATGGAATCTCACAAAGACTTGAATTCACTGGTTCACACCAATACTTCTGAAATACATAAGAAAATCTGTAAAGAGACCTATGATTTTCCTCTAATCAGTTCACCGTATTACAAATATAATGTCTAGGGATGTTGTTCTAAGAAAGGCATGGGAACTAGTTTTAGACACCTTATAGTACCTTTACATGGAACAACTGAGCCACCTTGTAGCCTGTCAGGTTCATTTCAAGTGTGCATAGTGTAAATCATATTTTTCACTTTTGCACTCCATTCCCCATAGTCATGGCAGTAACAGCTTGCACCAAAACTGTCAGTTTTATAGTAAAAATCTCTCAACATGCAATGCATATGCTGTGCAAAAATGTCAGGGTGCATTTTCCTGATGTGCATGTCATGCATTGTTTTCATGAATCTTTTATTTTTAGTAAAGCAGGGAAAAAAGCTTTTTCCTTTGCAGATGAGAAAAAAAGAGAGAACAATTTAGTTAACTTTCCACATGACTTCCATTTTCTTCAGGAAGACAGAGCTATGTTTCATCTTCTGGTGTATATTCTACAAGCTGCACGTTTGTTTCTAAAAATATTAAGAAAACCACATCACGACGTCAACTGAATGTCCGGAGTGTGCTCTTAGATCTCCTGTCTGACAGCTAAGTGTCTCTACAATTATCTGTTGTTTGTGCCAGCTTTTCACCTGCTTAGACTTCTGTGTCACACAAATGCTGCTTGTAAGAAAAGAGAATAGGTGCGTGCCTTTGAACATGACACAGAGCTGATTAAAAACATGGGGGGAAAGTTATTATTTTTGTGGAAGATTAGAATATTTCATACCAGATTATAATCTCTGCTCGCAGGGGAGTGACATGTAGCAGAGTGCCCCAGGTGGGACATTTTGGAAGCTGAAAGAGGTAGACTGAGCCCGTCATGGGCTGAATAGGTTACATATAAAGACAAGGGGGTGGCAGACATTGTTTCTTCCCCAAAAGAAGGAGTATTTCCCCCATTGCAATTGATGAATAGCACACTGTGTTTTTATATCGTCTCCCATTCAGATTGACTTTCCATTCATGAAAGTAAAGCAGATATGGATTTATTAGATGGAGAGAAGGGAAAGTTCAGAAGTGGCTATAACCACCTTCTTTCACCATCAGCATGACCTGCTACACCACGTATGTCGCTCATGCTGGCCCGTAAGATCTTGTGACATAACACAGCCTTCCTGTTTGCATTTGAGTGGATTGAAGTTTTGTCTTCTGCTAAAGTATTCAATTTTTTCTTCAATACTTTTCTTGTCACAGAAGAGCTGATAAGGCAAAAAAAATTTTTGTTATATGGACCAAAATTAACAATTCAACACAATATTGTTCAAGATAAACTGTATCGTGATCCTTGCAGAAAATAATTTTGTATAATTGAGACCACTCTGGAGAATTAAGATCTTATTACTTTGCAACCATTGACCTCAGACAGTCTAGGAAAAATGGCCCGGTAAGACTAAAGAAATTAGAAATAAGTGAGGGATTGGATTCTTGAGAAAACTTCTTAGTCTCTACAGGACAGCCCAGGAAAGAGAGGTAAATAGGTAGATTCATTTCACCTCACTTGAGACATTTGCAGTACAAGTGCTTCCAGATGAGCTCATCATGCTAAAATCCCTTCATCTGAAGGAGACACTTCTAGGTGTTGAGTCATCTGACCCATTTTAGATGTTGGCTACAGGATGAGATAATAATAGCACAGAAGACCCAATTCCTCTCTATAAAGGAAGTCTAGATGGCCAGCTCAGACATAGGTGCATAACAATTCATTGTCAGGCAGAGCAACTTTTTCACAGGATAAAACAAGTTAGAAAATTGATGCGGGTTCTACCACCACCTTTACCTTGTGCAATGAGACATCTCTACTTGCCAGAGATGTATGGGTCTGTTCTGAAATACTGAGTCATTTTTAAGGGCTGAACTGAAGCTTTTATCAAGCACATAGAATTTTCCTAAAAAATAGTATTTCCTTAAAATGAGGTCACCAAGCTAAGTTCAGTTTCCAAGTAGCAACTTCTGTTCTGTCTCTGGAGTTTGGGTAGCAAGTGATAGTTCCAAAAGATCCTGTAGGAGAGCTCATTCTCTTCAGTTTTGCCCCATGATCCGGACAATCACTTTGTGCAGCCCAATTACCTCTTGGAAACCACTGTCTCTGTCTTCCTCACCATGAAATTTTCAAAGTTTTCAAGGCATTAAAGTCCCTGAAGCCCTAGAGAAGATAAAAAAAACCCTGAATTTCTCTTACTAAACACTGATGAATCTCCAAAAGTTCAACCTTCCCAAAGATGTCCTCTTAGAAATTAAGAAGAAATCTAGCTGGCAAAGGGTATGTCCATGGTGTGTCAGAGATGAAATGGCATCACAGGAGGTGAGAAAGTTGAACCTTGAGTACGCTCAAGCACATTCACATCCCATTTTAAAGAATGGTGATTTGGATACCTCACTTTCTTCTAACCCAACCTGCTCAAGCCTGAGCCAGAGCCTGCAGCTTCTTTTAGCCCCAGGTGGTGGTTCACTGATGAGCCTTTTGGGCCATAGACCAACAGGGAGGTTGTGCACCACACTGCTGACAGGGAAGGTTTGGTAAAGCTTCTTTTAATCTGACTTAAAAACAACCTCCCACAAACTGTTTGCTTTTTTGGACGCTGCACAGCATATGCTCACCTTAGAAGGAGGTTGCTGCAGCAGAGAGAGCAACTTATCCACCAGTCCTTCAGGCTTACACCCACAAGCCCCAGCTTTTTGTCACCCTCCATGATCCCTTCCCCCACACCAGCTATTTTCGTTCTAGTGAAAATATCAGCTGTGCACTAAGTAGACCCATTTTCAGATCTCCTTTACCGTAGAAATGGTAACAGATACTATACCCAAGGGCTTATAATTCATTCAGTGAAGGACTCTCAGCTGCAATGGTGAAATGTCCCAAATAACAAATCACGTGTCAGCTGAATTCATGTCATAATTTTTAATATGCTCTTTGAATTATTTTCCTTATGGTGTATTTACTTTGACTGATTTATCCTCTTGCAGCTGCGTTTTCTTTCTATATTTGTGCTCATTTCAGTCCTTTTGTGGCTTATGGGGGGGTTTTTTATGCCTTTCCCAATGTATCCCAAATGGAGATGGGAGAAGAGAGTAAATGAAGAAAAGAAACAGTGAAGTGGCACAGAAAGGAAAAAGTGAAGTGATTGGATTTTGGCTTCTGGCTTAAATCATTCTGAGGGTTAATCAGGAGCCTAGTTTTGTTCTGCTGCCCTGATACAAGGGGAGAGCTCATAGATTGGGGATTTGCTTCTTTTTTAAAGTAGCTTCAGCAAAAGCAAATCAGAAGTCAGTATGTGTTTCTCCACTATGCTGGCGAATATGGTGAATACACCTTCTTTACAATTCCCTTTTATTAAAAAAAAAAAAAAACACAACTGTATAATTAACAAGGATTTTGTGTCTTTGTTTTCTAGGCTTTTATTAGCATGAGAGACCACAGCCCGTGCTGCAGCAGCATAATTACTCTGGTTAAGAAAGGAAAAATAAAATTCCTTAGAATTTAATTGGCTAAGCTGAATTAATGACCTTCCTGGTCCTAATCAGAAACAATATAAGGAAATACTAAAGCAAGAATTATCCATTTCCTGCAAAATCTCTCAAATTATGCTAATGCAACCATTTATTGCTGAAGCCATTTTATGACTGTATGTGCTATAAAACAATCTAGCAATTTTCGAAACCTTAATCACTGTCTTTGCATGTTTATATCATCGTACAAAAAAGTTCCTCAGCTAGCATGGAAGGTGCTCACAGGTGAGAGAAACAATAACAGTCACTTAAGTCACTGAATGTGAATTTTCAGCTTCTAGTCATAATAACCTTTTTTAATGCAGGCTTAGGGGCTATAGGAACTGCATGTTGGGTTTTTTAATCAGAGATTGACAAGAAATAAAATGTAATGAGCTTTGCAGATGTCTCTTAACCTGCATGGCTTCAGAGTCTTGTTGAAAGAGGATGGTGTTTGATGGGTGGCATCACAGCTTTACAGCCTGGTTTGACCAGTAAAGGAGAAGACAAAACCCCAGTATTGTAAGGATCATCATACCAAGTGCACAGGGGTGACCTACACCCTGGTGAACTTATCATTATTGCTTGGTAAGTGCTTAGTAGAAGCATAAGAGAAGAAGATCCATTAGTGAAAACAAATGCATATTATTTAAAGTCCAGTGCTCTTCTCTGTGGGTGTTTTCACGCACAGTAAACAGTATTTTCAAATCTCAGTAAGTTTCTGAATATGAAAGTTCTTTACACCTACTTAGACTCAATTCTCTGCATATATTGTGTATACACAGGGGATTTCTGAGAAAATCACACAACAATCTGTGGAAAGGTGTGTTTGGAATGCCTGCATGTTTATTCAAGGGCCTGGCAAGGAACTTCGGGTTGGTTGAGGAGGTGTGAGGCACAGCCAAACATCCGTGGGCAGTTCATCTGCAGTATGAGCTGCTCTGTGCATCTGACACATCCTGTAGAAGAAAATGTCAGAAAGGGGAAGCAAGACTCAGAAAACACAGGAACCATCATCTTGCAGTGATTTATATCAACTATATATATTCTGCGACTTCAGTCACAGAAAAGTCAGAGTACCTGCAGAGAGTGAGGAAACATGGAGAGAGTTGCAAAGATGAGAGGAGGAAACAATATGAACAATCTCATACCTTTGGGCTGGACTCCTAGAGCTTGGATCCAAGATTTTCCTTTTCTGTCAGGTATGAGGATGTGTGGGCTCACCAAAGACCAAGGTTTCTAGTTCTGATAGGGGCAGGACTGTGATTTATGAAGTGAGTTAGATAAGAGTTGGGGTCATTGAGGAACTTCTGGATGCCCCAGCCAAAATATAACTGGAGTGGAAGCTGCCAGTCAGAGCGCTATGAAAAGAACTTTGGTTCTGAAAACCAATTCTTAAACTTTTTAGAACCAGTGGGTACTTTCTATTTACACTTTCAGGCTTATAGTCTTCATCTGAGAAAGAGGATCCTGATTACCCTGTGCCTCATCTCATGGGACTTTTTTGAAGATTGGTTTGCATATGTGGAACGTTTTGATGTGATAATAAAAGCCACTATGGAAATGAAAAGTTATTGTCTGAGAGGATTCAGAATGTGCAGGAAATCAGGCATTAGACCTCATCTGCATGTAAGTATTTCTCCCTCCCTGGTCAATAATTCCTTCCGTAATCTGCAAAACTCTCCTTTGAAGTTTGGTATACATGTTCTTGTTTCAAAAAAAAAAAAAGCAAAAGAGGGAAATTAATATTGTGCAATGAAATTCTGTATATTATAAAATTGTTAACAAGTTTTGGGTGACATATACACATAATCTAAAGATGTTTGCTGTCAATCTTAGGGTTCTCTTTCCAGCACAGAGGGATTTGTGACCTTCATTGACCCTTTCCTCCAAACTTGCTTCTGAGCTGTTGCTTTCCTGTCCTTATCCTCATACCATTTCTTCTCCAGCTCTTGACTGATAAGTGCAAGTGTTTTTGCTATTTCTGTAGCTCTTTCTAATCTACTCTCAAGATTCTTTGTCAAGTCTCTTTCCTCTTCATTCAGTATAATCATGTTTTGTTTCACAGAAGATCTATATTTTCATATCTCAAGTTTCTTATCTCAGGACTAGTTTTCCTTACAGAAGAATCCTTTCCTCCCTTCAATTTCTCTCCAGTCTCCCTCTTACTGCCAAGTAATACCCAGTATCAGTTCTCACATTAGAGTCATCCAAACTTTTCATCATGTCTTTGTTTACTCCCTAGTCTCTGGTCTCCTTCTCCAGGCTAGTGGGCAAAACAATATCTTTCTCAATGAATGGCTTGGCTGCTTT